>NC_049207.1:46771354-47071354 GCF_013347855.1 Anguilla anguilla | reverse complement strand
CAGGTGACCAAAACAAGGTCAGCCTGAACAGGCCGATAAAGTGGGCGCAGGAAATTAGGAAAGGGAAGCCAAACGAGACCGGAGCCCAAAAGCGCGCTGGCAACGACGCAGCCGCAGGGTAGCGCACCGGCTAGGGACCTGGGCCTGTAACCTTAAGACTGGAAGCTCAATTCCAGGGGACGCTGCCAAAGTACCCCTGAGCAGGCTAATTAACCAGCTTTGCTTCAGTACATATAAATGGACGCCATGTAAAAATGCTAAAGTTGTGCAAAGTCACTCTGGGTAAGAGTGTCTGCTAAATGCCTGCAATGTAATACCTATGTCACAACTAGCTAGCTGCCACATCTGTAAATGTCCACAGGCTAAGACAGAAACTTAGAATGTGATCAATGCCTTCAAAACCTGGCATGCTGGGAACTGCGGTTTGAAGTTTGAATACATTTACAGGATTCTGACAGGCCGTTTCAGTTTTAGGCCATAAGCCTTGCCTTCACAAACTGTCACACTGGGAACTCTAGTATGACATTTGAACACATTGCAAGAATCTTAATGACTCAGATTGAATCTTGGGCTGTAAACCTCATCAAAATGTGTAAACGGTAACGGTAGTAATGAAGAAACAAAAATGTTTGCGCATTTTGGCAACAGAACCATGTTGGAAAGCAAGCTGAGTGACTAGGCAAAACAGCGAAACTTCCAAGATCATAAACTCACCCTAATAATGGCTAAAATCTTCCAGATCCCTACGGGGTAACCGACTGGGGCGTCGCCAGATCACAAAGGACGAGTCGGGACAAGACGACGCCGACTAGATGAGATGGGATCATAACCTTCCTGGGCAGGCAAAATTGAGTAATGTAATAGAACAGATATACATAGGACTGCTTAGCTAGCTAAGTGTTGATGTAACTAAGATACTGGAAACACAGGCGCAGTCTGCAATCGCTGACTGGGGGCAACTTAACGATTGTGGACCTGGGCAGAATGACTGAGGGCTGTTTACATAAGCTTACTTTGGCAATGCTGAATGGGCCAAAACACAAAACGCATTTTTAAAAGATAAGAATAAACAGCATTCATACTGTTCCCTCCACAAGCAATAGCATCCCCAATGAAGATGCTATCACCGTTATACTTTGTATAAATATAAACTTTATTTTCAGTGATATGAGTGCTGGGGGCCTGTGCCTCAGTAGAGCCTTAAGCAATGCCTCTAATGGAGGATATCACAAAATGGTTTCCTGATTAGTGGCCAGATTTATGCATGCATATGGTTCTGTATTCTGTAATTAAGTAGTTGAGAAAACAAAGTTGTATGAACCACCTCCCTCCCTGTCACACCGGTTTCCATAATAACAAAGCCGTACTTCCATTGCCAAACGTGCACCTATGTTTCTGATGACGTAGGCCGAGAAGTGGTCTATAACATATGCCTTTACAAACGGGCATGCTGGGAACTGTAGTTTAAAGCCTGACCACATTTTCAAGAGTGATTTCGTGCAAATACTGATGCGGCATATTCCCTGGACCAGTCAAGACTGACAACAAACTGTTGCCTAATGAGGCAGTCATACATCACAGATTGTTCAGAAATAGAAAAAAAAAATGTAACAGAATAAATCTGTGTGAATTCAAACTGCACTCGTATGTCTATACAGCTGCACGCCCAGCAGGATAGCTGCTGCAGAAACGCGTGAGGAGCTGGCACCCGGGTGTACGAGCGCGAGGTCGATCCTCGGCGTGGTTCGAGCGTGAGGACGATCCTCGGGGTGCGAGTGTCGCCCGTTGCCCGGGAGACTCGAGCGCTCGGGCCTGGGCGCGCTCCCCCCGCGTCCCGGGCCTCCGTAATCAGGCAAGCTGGGCGCGGGAGATGAGTCACGGCGCGCCTTCTGTCCGCGAAGCTCCTCCGCCAGCGCCCCCCCCCGCGTCCGCGACCAATCGCAGGCTTCCGCCCCGAATCGCGGGAGAGGAGCGCGGCGGCGCCGGCGCAAACAGGAGGACGGGAGAGGCCTGTTTCCTGTCCCTCCTGCCCCGAAAGGCCAAGAGGGCGGGGGGGGGGGGGTGGGGGGGGGGGGGGGGGGGGGTGGGGGGGGGGGGGGTGGTTCTGGCGCGGCCGGACCGGGGCGTCCCGCGGAGCTGGCGGGGACCGGGCCGGGGCCTCGGGCGGCGTCTCCGGCGGGACATCTGTTTTCACAGGTGCGCTCTGCGAATGTGATTAAAGCGGCAGGATAACGCAGGGACAGCGCAGACGCCATTGTTACACCCGGTTCCACAGAGCAGGCCAGGTGGGAGGCTATATTGAGCCGACGGTGGATTGTGTGTTTTTTTTTGTTTTTTGGCAGACAGAGAGGTAGAGAGGTTGTTTTTGAAGCGGGAGCTTGAAGTGAAGTGTTTTATGAAGTGGGGAAAAGGGTGGTATGTTTATTTTAAATAAACCTCATTAAAAAAACCCTGACTCCTCAAACACATCCATCAGCGATGTTTTCACGAGCGTTTTTTTCCCACACAAATGTACACGCAAGTTGCTAGCGATGAGTTTCGTTCGCGCAAATTGAGCGTCAAGGGACGTGACCCCCGTCCCCTCCAGAGGACATGACACAACCGTACGAGAAGCAGTCTCTTTTTTATCAAAACAATCCGACGCGGAGCCTCATGCAAAGGGCCTGTGGGCAAATTCCACAAAGACCGCTGCTCTCCGGCTTTTTACTCGCACACAGGAAATAAGTGGGCAGTGGATTTGGGCAGCAGAGCTACAGCTGGTACCCGTGTCTACAGTAAGCCCCGCTCCCATGGTAACAAGGACAGGCGGATTCTCCTGCTCTCTCTCACACACCGCTCCATGCTTTAACGCGAAGCGACAACTCGCCCAAATTAATTTGCGCGCCTAAAAAAAGAGAAGCGAGGGGGGGGGGGGGGGGGGGGGAAGAGAGCCTAAAATTAAACCTGAAGAAATGATTTGGAAAAAAAGGAAAAAAAGTTCACATTCTTCTCACATTTATTTCCTCAGCTAAGACTCCAGAGGTTTGATATTCAGATGCAATTTCCTGTGCTTCAATTGCAGCAAGGAATACTACAGGAAGAGAAGGTCTCCACGAAGAGAGAGAGAGAGAGAGAGAGAGCAAAAGAGACAGAGAGAAAAGAGAGAAGAGAGAGCGAAAGAGACAGAGAGAAAAGAGAGAGAGAGGGAGAGAGAGAAAGACCAGGCAGCCACATCAAAAAGAAAAGAAATGGGAGCCGCTTATAGAGAACGTTTCACAGAAAACAACAGCGAGACAGAATCAAAAGAAAACAGCCCAATGAATCTGTCGCTATGTTCTGGCAGCGACGGCCAGGCACGGCCAAGCTGGTCCGCTAAATCTGTCCAAAGTGTTTTTCGTTAAAAACCTTCCAAATCTGGTTAAAGCGCATATTCATTTTTTTTCCCCCCGCTAGTTCAAGCTGTTCCTGCGATGACAGATTACCAACTTTATGGCCACTTCAGCAAAAAAAAAAAAAAAACACAAAAAAAGAAGAGAAAAAAAAGACAAACATCAGTGTGGGGTGCCAGCGCAGCCTCGTTTGCGTAAAAACTGCAAGAGGAATTCCGTTCCGCGCTCCTGCTCCTGCTTCTGCTTCTGATTTCGGTCTCTCATGTGAGAATTACGAGCCTGGATTTATGGCGTCTGCCGATGTGTTTACACTGTGCATTCAGTCAACAAATCACTGCCTGGCCAAAAAAAAACAAAAAAAAAACAACATAAACAACATAAACAACATGAAATAGATGTTTCTTGGAAATGGCTGGTGGTTCGGGGAGCGGCCTCCTCAGAAAGCCTGATTATGGAGTCATTTTGGGGAATGAGAGAACGCGTTTTAACTTCCTTTCCTTGCCTAATTGGTTCCTTGTAATGACGGAGATTCGGTTGTCTTCGCAGGGAAGCTGTCGCTGTCGCTGAAACCGCGTTCGTAAACGTGAGAATGTCGAGCAAACAGCAACCGGTGCATTTTGTGAAAGTTCTGAAACATTGTTCTAACAGAAAATTAACAAACTTTACAAAGGTCCTCCCCATATGGAAAACTTTTGAATGAGTTCAGAAAACTAAACTGAAAAACAAATAGTGCATTTATTTTTTTCAGATTATTACTTTTTTCATAAGGAGCCAGTGTGTTGTTTATGGCGAGTCATAAGGATATAGCATGCTACTCATACCATAAGGATTGAGTAGAACAGCGGTCCTCTGCTCTGGTGGTAGCATCTGCTGGTTTTTGGGGCATTTCAGTCCTTAATCTCAGCCACTGATTGGCTGAAGCATCAACGCACCCCGTTCGCTTGACGGCTTGACATCAGGTCATGTGACAGAGGCAGGGACCCTCAGAGTGTTCAGGTCCAGGCCTGACGGAGTGCTGGACGTTCTCTAGTCCGTAGCTAAGTGGTGAGACGAGGCTGCATGGCCTCAGTCATCGTCAGTTTGTGTTCTTGTGTTCTCATGTTACAAGGCCTAAATTAGCTGCCGTTTCTAAGGAAAAACCACAAGAACCAGCAGCCACTGCAGCCGCCCAAGGCTAGACTTGCGCGCACTGGCACTGCGGTCATCCAGGACTGGAGTTCGAGAAGCCCTCACCACACAGAACAGTCTCCATTCCAAACCTCTACAGCCCCCTTCCATCTGAGCAGACCCAATCAGCAAGCACCATAATCCAGCAAGCGGCTTCACTTCCTTACCGTGCACATAATTACACACACACATGCAAGCCACCATTTACATACACGCTCACACACCCACAGGCAAGGCACTACATTTACACACACCCACTCACACAGCCATATGCAAAGCACTATTTACACACACACTCACACACCCACATGCAAGGCACTTTTTACACACGCTCGCAAACCCATATGCAAAGCACTATTTACACACACACTCACACACCCACATGCAAGGCACTTTTTACACACGCTCGCAAACCTATATGCAAAGCACTATTTACACACACGCTCACACGCTTGTGTGCGAGGAAACGGGAGTCAGTTTTCCCTCAGGTCAAAGCAGAAGCGCGGAACTGGCTCCGCCCCCCCAGAGCAAAAACCTTTGCGGGGTCGCGGGAATCTCTGGCGCGGCAGGGGGGGGGGGGGGGAAGAAGCCCGTCGCACCACACTTCCAGAGTCTGGGCTCGGCGCGAATAAAAAGCAGCGCAATCAGCGGCAGACAGCTTAAACAATGCACTTCAACTCCCGGCTGCATAATCAGGCCTGTCGCTAAGAAGCCGCTCCGCGAAATTATTCTTATTTTCCATCCCCCCCCCCCTCTCTTTTTTTTTTTCTTAAACGTTCTGACAGTACGTGACTAAAGTGGTTTCTTGGCTCGAGGTAAAGCTGTGTAAACGGCGCGCGAGCAGCAGCGGAGCTATTCAACGTCAGTTTTCGTCGCTGAAGATTAAATACCTCCTTTGTCACGGCGCGGAGCCGCTCTCTCTCACGGACCCCGGGCCGCGCGGAGGAACCCACCCGGGGGAGGGGGGCGGGGGGGGGGGGGGGAGGGCGGAGCGTGACGCGTTCACCGGGCGAACGATACCCCGCGCCGAACGCAGGCGGGCCGACTCTCCTGTTATTGCTTCTGCGGCAGGCAAATAGCAGGTCTTTATTCGCCGCCTCCTTACGCCGCGGTCGGCGAGGGTCTCCCGGCGGCTCCGGGCGAAAGACGGAATAAAAGAAACGGCTCGAGGTCGGGGGGGGAGCGCGGCGCTGGCATTTCTCAATCTCCCAGCATGCACGGCGGAGGCCAGCCCGGCCCGGCGGGTTTCTCCATCGGCGCAGGCGTTTAGACATCAGGACAAAAAGAGCGGCGGCGGCGGAGAGGGGGGCGGGGTCAGAAGCGCGCGCCTCCCCGGGAGCGGCGGGTCTTTGTCCGAGTCGGATTTCTCGGGACGGGGGTTTATTACGGACCCGAAATAAACATGTTGAGGGAAAGGTGACTCCGCCGGCGCCCGCCCGGTCCCGCTGAGTCGGGGAAATCGTTCCGTCCCGAGGCGGAAAAGGTCAAAGCGAAGGGTTTTTGTGCTTTGTGTTTCCCTTTCTCAGCCCGACGGGACAGAAACAAAGACACCGACAACAACAAAAAAAAACCCCCAAAAAAACTCCCAAACAAACCCGTCCGTCAAACTGCACACAGAACTCAGGTGTAGGGCGCACACTGCAGGGGGCACAGAGGCACAGACCATGAAAGAGAGGCGAGCAGGCTGGTTTAAGCATGAGACACCAGCGAGGAGATACGCACTCGATCCGCGCGCATTTCAAACGCCGCCTCCTGTCGGGGTGTTTTTCGGGGCGGAGACCGAGGCGGGACGGGGTGGCGGCGAGCCCGCCGCGGGCAGCGTTTTAACGGGCAGGGCGCCCGCGGGCACAGACTGCGGACCTGGCCTCTGCCCGCCTGCCTGGCCTGACCTTGGCGTCGCCGTCAGGAGAGAGGCAGGGGGTTGCGGGCGGGCGGGCAGGCGTGCTCGTGCCAAGGCTCGCCATGGCGACGGTGACCAGGAGACGTCCGTGGCGAGCGAGCGAAGGAACGAGCCCCCTCGCCGCACGTACCCCCCCCCCCCCCCCGCCGTGCCACACGCCCGCCATCCGCGAGATGAAACGAAATAAATAATTTGGAAATAGATTAATGACGGAGTGGATCAGAGCAAAGGAAACAAATCTGTACAGATAGCAGCACCTGGCAGAGTGCCACGCGCCCGCGACAGCTGGCAACGACATTCTCCACAGCGCCGACGACACAGAGCGGTCTGGAGCACCCTGCTGAGAGGGGGGGGGAGAGAGAGAGAGAGAGAGAGAGAGAGAGAGAGAGGGTAGAACAGGGGAAAGGGGGAGAGGGGGAGAGAGAGAGAGAGAGAGAGAGAGAGAGAGAGAGAGAGAGAGAGTGGGGGTTAGGGGGAGAGAGAGAGCAGGGGAAGGAGAGAGTGGGGGTAGAGCGAGGGGGAGAGAGACAGTTGGGGAAGGAGAGGGGGAGAGAGAGACAGCAGGGGAAGGAGAGAGAGGCAGAGAAAGAGCAGCAATGGAAAAAGAGAGTGGGGGAAGAGAGTGAGAGAGAGGGGGAGAAAGACAGAGGGAGAAGGGGGTGGGGAGAGACAGAGAAGGAAGAGGGTGAAACAAAGAGGAGAGTGCATGACACGGGCAGAGAGAGAGGGAAAGAGAAAAGAAGGATAAGAGGCAAAAAGGGGAGGGGAGAGGAAAAGATAGACGGACAGGAGATTGAGAGAAAGATTCTGGGGGAAGAGAGAAGGAAAATAAGGAGATAAGAAAGAGGATGAGAGTGAAGGGACAGATAATGAGAGAGAAAGAGAGAGGGATGGATCTGCCCCCCCCCCCTCGCCCCCCAGGTCATTAACGGCCCCGCGTGGCGGTTTGGGGCGCGGGGGGGGGGGGGGCCACGCCTAGCGGCAGAGGACGGACGCCGCGTCTGGAGGTGAGCGCACGGTCCGACGGCGAGATGAAGACTAACGGCCGCGCGGCGGAGGGATGAAGATGAATACGGGGGCCGTCGGCGGCGCGGGCCGGCGGGCCGAGGTCACCGCGGTTACGAACTCTCCCGAGGAGAGATGAAAGGAGTCCGAGCGCCGCCGCCGCCGCCGCCGCCGCCGCCGAGGTCAAGGGACCGGAGGAACCGGCGGCTGAGAGACCGCCCCTCTCTCTCACACCAAAGCCTCGTTAGCTGCGTTTCCACAGCGCTGGAAAGGGCGGGAGAGGCGCTAATGACAGGCCGGGTGCTAGCGGCGGAGAAGCTCTTGATCACAGTGCTGTGGCCACGCCTTCTCTGCACCTCAAACCCATGCTATTGGCCCTTCAAGTCCCCTTGGCGCTCATGAGACCAGCCAATGGCATGGTCATGCTGCAGGCCTGCAGCATTTTAGTTAGGCTTACAGCAGAGAGGGTAGGTGTAGGCCTGGTACGCTAGGCTAGGTGTAGGGCTGGTGCGCTAGGCTAGGTGTAGGGCTGGTACGCTAGGCTAGGTGTAGGCCTGGTACGCTTGGCTAGGTGTAGGCCTGGTACGCTTGGCTAAGTGTAGGCCTGGTACCTTAGGCTAGGTGTAGGCCTGGTACACTAAGCTAGGCTGAGGCCTGGTACGCTACGCTAGGTATAGGCCTGGAATACTAGGCTAGGCGTAAGCCTCGTATGCTAGGCTAGGCTGAGGCCTGGTACGCTAGGCTAAGCATAGGCCTGGTACGCCAGGTTAGTGCCGCTTCATAGAATCCACACCCCTAGCCTGCAGAATAGGGCACGTACAAGGCAGCACCGGTTCCCCCTCCTCAGCAGGTGCGAAGCGGGCAGGCAAGAGCCCGCCGCACCCGCTCGCGCTCGACCGCGGACTCCGGCGAGCGGCGGCGGCAGCAGGCGCTCTCCCCTATTAAACCGTGACCCAATTAATACCAGCTCCGCACCCCGGAGGCTGCAGACATGAAAGGACGCCGATGGACAGAGAGAGAGAGAGAGAGAGAGAAAATGAAAGGGGGGAAGAGACCAGGGAAAGAAGAAAAAAAAAAAAAACACTTCTGTCAGAGGATATCATAAAATTGACTTTTTTCTTTCTCTCTCCTTGTATGGGGGGGTGGGGGGGGGGGGAATGCAATTACCTGCGCGGGGCTATGACAGCCCAGCGCTCTCGGTCTCCCATGAAAGCGGAGAATAACAATGGCCGAAATACCTTCTGGCCGCTCCGCGCCGTCTCTCCAAAACTCTCTCGCGATGCGCGATTGTTCTCGGCACTTCTGAAGCGTCTCTCACAGGGACAAGATGGCATGGGGGGGTGTGTGGGGGGGGGATCCGACCCGTTCCCCTCTCTGAGGACAGCCGAAAAGGACTGCAGACACCAGCGGTTTTGCATCTCGTGTCCTGATTGCTGCTTGTTACAGACACCCCCACCCCCCCCCACCCCTCCCGCCACCCCCACCCCCCCCCACCCCTCCCGCCACCACCACCCCCATTACAGCCAATCCTCCCACTTCACGCTCTCTTTAAAGACCTCGCTTCTGTTAACGCTCTTAACTTCCGAACGGCTCGGTAATTATACGCGAACAAATCTTCTAAAAACCTCTTTCATTCATGTTATCGCAGAGAAGGGTGGGGGGGGGTGGGGGTGGGGGTACTCAACCTGGTTTTGATGGGCAGGTAATTATGTAGCTGCTCGCAATATCGCGCGGCGCACATGAAAGCTAACAAGCGTTTCCCGCTCGCCGTCCAAAGTGGTTTATTGCGTGGGCTCGGACGCCGTGGAAACGAACCCGCGAACACTTCAGGAGGCGGGCCCGGAAGCACAGGTGAAGTGCCGTGCTTAGCGAGCCCACGAGTGGAAAATTTCATTTTTCCGGCCCAAAATCTGGGAACATCCAGGGACATGACGAGTTGAGACAAATTTTCTGACACGTGTGTGTGTGTGTGTGTCTGTGTCTGTGTGACACAGGGAAACAGAACAGAGGTCTTGACAGACCAGGCTAGCAGGAAGTGGTGGGTGTCTCTGTAATTACTCACTGGCAAATAAGAGGCTCTTCTGGTCGTTTTCCCCGATGTCTCTCACCTCCTCCGGCATCTCATCTGTGGGCCTCAGAGCCAGGCACACCAAAGCCCCGCCCGGATCGGCATAAAGGCACAGAGACTGGGAGCGTGCACACAGAAACCTAGAGAGAGAGAGAGAGAGAGACTGAGAACACATATGGTCACTGCAATTATTAATAGTAATAATTATGAGAAGAAGAAGAAGAAGGAGAAAAAGAAGAACGCTTCACTCCAAGGTGCGCCGAAGTGTCGAACATTAAAAAAAACGAGGTGGAAGCTGAGGATTATTTTCAGAGAGTGACACGGTCGTGTCACACTGAGGCTTATTTGATCAGAGAGAGACCGAGGTCACACACTGAGGCCCATTTTCTCTCATTTTGGTAAGGGGGGGGGGGGGGGAGTTCATGCAGACTGAGCCCCCGAGAGCAGAGAACCAGGCTGCCGTTACCCACGGATACAGACGGAAACGGGGGGGGGGGGGGGGGGGGGGCAGGCCTGTGTTGCACATCTGGTTCTTTTCAGAATTCCTCGAATTCCTTGCTGGGCTGTTTCATATTACTCCCATGGTCTGAGCACCCCCTCCAATTCCCCCCCCCCCCCCCCAAAGAAAAACTTAAAACTACACCCTGAATACAATGCAGCCCTTCTTTTAGCCTGGTCTGAACGGAGGGTGTGGGGGAAAGAGAGCTTCCCAAGGCATTCTGCCCTTCCTGGTTCAGGTTCCCAAATGTGGGCAGTGTGTCCCTAGAGGGTACTTAAAATCAGCCCATCAGTCCGCTCCCCCCTGTGCCACCACGCCCCCCCCCCCCCTCGCTTCACGTGACATAACACACTACGGGCGTTATTAAGAGATTCCTGAAATCCCCCGAAAACTCCAGCTCAGTTGAAGAGAGACAGACTCTGAACTGGCGCTACCCCCACACCGCCCTTCCAAAAACTTCACACTGCCATGGGCCATAGAACACGGGACAGGGATCACATCCCCCCACCCTCCCCCTGCCCCTATTTCACGCAGTTATGAAGCCCCGGATCTGCACGTTCAAACCTAATCTCAGCCTGCGACGCCCCCTAGTGAGCTGGAGTATGGGTGAGCCTTTCCATTCTTTACTGGTCCAGAAAGTTCCAACAAGACGTGACGAGAGGCAAACCATTTCACCTAAATATCTGGTGAGCTAATCATAATGCCAAGTGGCACTTTGATAAGGTGTGAGTGACAGACGATTCATTAAATGAGTCATGGGCTCATAAAGCACAGCTAGACCTGATAAATGTCAGACTGACCCCTTATGGGTCACCAAAGAGTACACGAGAACTGCTCCACCAAGTTCAGCCGTACACCCACACAACAAGAACAGCAGAGATAACAGCAGCAGATCAACAGCAACGACAGAAGCGGCAGCAGTAGCAACAACAGGTACAAAAATGCATTCAAATATCTGACAAGGAACATTCCAGAAATGGCAGAAAAACAAAGCAGGATCTCACACTGTGGGATGGGACCTACTGCTGTGGTTGTGAGTGGATTTGGAGTGCGGCTTGAGATTTGGAATTGTGAATTGTGAAAAAATGTTCAGCAGTAAAATCATTTTCTAAACTGCCTTGACATGCAGCAGTAGTTTTAAAAATATATATCTGAAATCCATATTTGAACACGTTAAGCAAAATTTTAATAAGTAGGTCACAAAAACACATCTTCAATCACTAAGTGTGTGGTGGGCTTGGAAACCTGCGAAACTGCATTAGGGAAGCAGTAGTCTTATTTTACAGGCTTCAATATTCTCTCTACCCACAAACACAATTATGTTCTGCAAAACAATAAAAAAAAATTGTTTTCACGAAGAATAAAAACTAATAAGAAAGTAATCTTCTCTCATCACCGACAGCGCGCGCACAATCTTTGTCAACCGAGCCTACCTCTGGTGGCTCCCATTCAGAAAAATAATGGATGTTTCATTATTGAACAAATTCTCAGTCTCCACAAGAAAGTCATCTTTAAAAAAGTAATTTTTGTCCAGACGCGAAGCGCTCAGGTGTCAGTTGTCCCCCGAAGCAACGCGGCGCCTCATGTTTATTTCAAAAGCCGATGAAATTCGCACCCCGCTCGCCCGGCCCGAAGAGAGACTGAGACTGGAAAACGGCAGAGGACGCCTGCTGAGTCCATTCTGCGTTTGCCCGTACAACACCCCCCCCCCCCCCCAACGAAACGATCATGTGACCACCCTCGAACCCTGCGCTGATGTCTCCCTGGCGATCACCGCTGGGAGGCGATTCATCAGCGACTCCCCCCCCTGGGCAGAAAAGCCGCTGTTTTGTTCGCGGAAGTCAGAAACGAACTCGCAGAAGCGGATCCGCCCCGGTCCTCAAATAACCCCGGAGCTCATTCACCAATGAAATGGCGGGATTACGGAGTTATTAGGGACATGATGAGATAGCTGATCAGCCCGTTTGCCATCCTGTGCCTTATGGGGGTGGGGTGGGGGGGGGGGGCGAGGAGGCAACCAGTCTGACTTGAGGAAAATATGGTCTGGGATTTTCCAGAGCTACCAAGCAGAAAATTCTAAATCAAGTAGCGTGTGACAAACTGAATGGGAACACGCACGTGTTTAGCATCCCGGCTACGACACGATCCCTGCCCAAAACCCCACGGCCGTGACCGGGACAATCAAACAGGGCGGTCGGAATGACCTCAGCGTCCTGACAGACAGAGGATTTATGGGCAAATGTTAGCAACCACAGCACATTTAGTGAACTCCCTGGCATTGCACCAAAAAGACTCCAGCAATGACTTAAGAGAGCCAGGGTTAATTGCTAAGAGCTACCGATTACTGCCTGAGTTTGTTTATTTGTTTGCTTGTTTATTCATCAATCTACCCATCCACCTATCTATCTATCTATCGATCTACCTATCTATCAAAAAAATTTAATTCCTTCCTTCAAACGGTGAATTCTGCAGCCATTGGGTGTCACCAGCAGCTGTGCCGGCCAATCCCGCGGAGAGAACCCATGACATAACGAGCCAGCTCCATCCCACTTCCCGGCTTTTCCGGAGCGTTCCAGCGCTATCCCAGATGTTGTCCCAGGATAGCCTGAGCCTCGAACCCGGGGCCGCCCCGCTCACGGCCCGGACCGTTAGCACCGCCGCGGCGCCTCCCTCCCTGGCTCTCTCTCCCAGACGCGGGGGGGTCACGGGTGAGCGCAGCGGGAGGAGCCTCCGCTTCCTGTTCGGCTCAACAACTTCCTGCGACCGCCCCGGCGCGACAAACAGTTCCACTCGGCATTTTTTTTTTATTTTTTTTTTTTTTAACCGCCTGCCCTAGCCCTGATCCCATTCGCCAACGCGCTCCGTGCCTTATCTCCTGTAGTTTTTCCCCGAGACGCGAGTGTAAATGTTTCGCTGGTGAGCCGAGCCCGGGAGAGAGAGGCGGGCGGAAAGAAAAAAAAAAGCAAGCGAACCAGGCAATCTTCTTAAAACAGACTTTTCTTGTGCAGCGTCTGCCCTGTCAGTCAGGCAGATAGCGCGTGTTTAATGAGTTTAAGTGTCAGTGTAAAAGTACAAGTGCACTCATAATCCCGCTGGGAGTACAGCATGAGGAGGCTGCTCTGTCATTTCATCTATATTAATAAGGAGAATTCTCTGCTTTAAATGGTTTGTGTAAACGCTCGCTCGCTCTCCCCCTCTCCTCCTCTCGCTCCCTCGCTCTCTGCTGATACTTCTAATTTCATTTTTTCCAGCCAAAAAAACACCCAGTAACCGTGGGAGAGGGATATTCACTAAATGCACCAATGAATCTAGCAGAGATTTGGCACGTCACACTTAGGGTTGAGTGAGTGTGTGTATGACTGCACGTCCGCAGATGGGTTGCAAAAATGTGTGTATGTTTGTCGGCTTTTGGTGCATGTGCGCGCATGTATGCATTTCTGCATGTGTGTGTGCCTGTGTGTGTGTGTGTGTGTGTGTGCATGTGCCTGTGAGTGGGTATTTTTGTGTCTGCGCACGTGTAAGTGTCTGTGTGTGGCGGTGTTAGACACAAAAAGGCTGCAGTTGTAATCCAGAGTTAGTTTCTCTCGCTCTCTCCCTTTATAGAGAACACACTGCCCTTCAGCGAATGTTTCCCCAAACAATGTCCTAATAACTGCTGCGCCTCATTCAGCACATACAGATGGTCCATTAGAGGGACTGAGGGAGGGATCCATCCGTTCAGTATCTCCCCAAACCAAACACACACTCAAAACCACATACACACACAAACACACACATACACACACACAAACTGAAAAAGACATACACACACACTGAGCTGTCCCAGACAGCCAGGCAGTCCAGGTCCTCTTTATGACCATAGTGTCTGCGTTCCTCCAAAGATCTAACTAATGGTTAAGCTAGTCTATGCCGCGTGTGCTTCCCTGTGCTTGAATCGGGGGTTAGCATAGCAGCTAACCCACTCCATGCTGTGTGTGCTTCCCTGTGCTGGAATCAGGTGGTTAGCGTGGCAGCTAACCCACTCCACACTTTGTGTGCTTTCCAGTGCTGGAATCAGGGGGTTAGCGTAGCAGCTAACCCACTCCACAGTCCATGTGCTTCCCTGTGCTTTAATCAGGTGGTTAGCGTAGCGGCTAACCCACTCTGCAGTGCGTGTGCTTCCTTGTGCTTTAATCAGGGGATTAGCGTAGCGGGGAACCGGAGAGGTCTATGCGACGGCTTTGGGCGGTGCTGTGTGATACTCTGCAATCACGCTGGCGGCAGGTAATCAGCTTTAAGTGATGGTGCAACGGATGACCCAGAGCCTCAGGTAATCAGGGCTGTGTGTGTGCGCACACACAATACGCACACGCACAGGAACGCACACACGCCAGAAACGCTAATCGCAGTGACATCACAATAGTGTGTGTGCGTGCGTGTGTCTGTGTGTGTGCGCGTGCGCGTATGCTTCTTTGTGTGTGTGTGTGTGTTCTTGTGCACGTATGCTTCTTTGTGTGTGTGTGTGTGCTTGTGCGCGTATTCTTCTTTGTGTGTGTGTGTGTGTGTGTCTGTGTGTGTGCGTGTGTGCGTATTCTTCTTTGTGTGTGTGTGTGTGTGTGTGTGTGTGTAAAAAAGTGTCTCAGAGAAGGAGTGCAGACACGGGGTCAGTTTTTGTCTTTCATCTGTAATGTATCAGGTCAGCACGCCGACAGGGGAAACTGATCCTAAATCAGCGCTTCCACTCTTCCTGAATTTTGGCACCGGGAGCAGCGAGCAGTGGTCTGTGATGGGCCCGCAGGATGAACACATCAGCCCACAGTTTACAACATCACAGCTGTGCAGCGGAGCTCGCTTTGCCAAGGGTGTCTCCCAGCATCTCAGCGCAGCCGCACAGCCGAACGCTGATGCACCTCTCGTTCTCTTTTTTTCCAATAATGTACGCTGCTTCTCTTTGCATCTCTTCTTGTTTTTCTTACTGCGCAAAAGTCCCTAGCCGTGGAGACGCGCTGCGCCATCCATCTGTGAAAGCGTGAATCATCCAGAGCAAGAGAGCTCCGGAACGTTCCGGGGTGGAGCACCGCAGACGTGAGGCCGGGCCGCTAGGAGCGCAAACGGCGCCCGTCCCGCCGCGTCCGCGTTTCCCCCGCGCGCGCACCTCCTTCCGCACTTCCTTCCTCTGCGCGTCCGTGTTTCCGTGGCGATTTCGGGTCGACGCGACACCCCGGAGAGCAGCGGAACCGACCCGTTTACGGTGCGCAGCGTTGGGGGGGGGGCGGGGGGTGGGGTGGCAGTAACGCCGGCAAACCGAGCGTGGGGGTGGGGGTTCCTCCGGCACAGCGGCGGGGAGCCCTTTGCATTTAGACGCCGTTTCGCGGCGGACGAGCCCTCGTCTGTCGACGGAGGCGCGGGAAGGGGGCGGGGCTCCGGGTCGGCCCATACGGGTCGCCGGTGGGGGGGGGGGGCTGGAGCCGGAGCCGGGGGTGGGCCCGAGCAGCTTGGAAACTCGCAGGGGGTGATGGGACAGCAGTGGAGTGAAGGGGAGGACTCGGTGGGGGTGTGGGGAGGAGGGGCGTCTGTGCCACAGTGGCTCTCCAAGGAGCCTGGCGCTTCATCAAACCCAGCCAAAATGTGCAAATGAAAAACACCCCCCCCCCCCCCATACCAAACCGCCACCCCACCACCCGCCAACTCACAGCTCAACACTCTCTCCCTGTTTCTCGCTCCCCCTCTCTCCCTTTTCATCCCTCTCTCCCTCCGCTCCCTTTTCATCTCTCTCTCTCCCTCTTTCTCAGAATGTGCGGTCCGAATCGGAGCGTGCACTGCCCTACAGGCACAGAAGTATTTCTGACTGCTTGACAAGGCTGAAAATGTATTATGCTAATGCTCCGTACACAAGCCGCCATTATGACACATTACTGATATTCGGGGAGTTAAATATACGCGCAGAACCCCGGAGGAAAGCGCAGAGCCGCTGAATGTATTCAGAGCCACCTTTTGTGCTTTCCTTTACTTTCTAAAAAATAATATTTAATATTTGTTAATGTTCTTGAAAATCGCACAAAACAACTATATATTCATAAATAAATGTTAATTTTGGGTTTTTTTTAAACTGCAAGGGCGTACTGTATTGGGGAATTTTGAGGAAGAGATCAGATTCATTTATGACATTTAAAAAAACCTATCCTCTCTTTTCATTCGCAATCTGTCCACACATATGTAAAATAAAATAAGTTAAAATCAGTGGGGAACAGGAATGAATTATTTTCAGGAATTGCCAGTTCCTAAAAAATGCATATTTATGTTGTGATTTGATTAACATACAGCGTGCGATGCGGAATGGCTTTTGAAGTCTGGCGGGGTAATTCTGCGATTAACCTGAACGAACTTCAATAGCGTGTCAAACCACCCAGGGAAACCCTCCAGACGTCGCCAGTGTTCTTTCGAAATTGACTTCAAATTCACTTTCAGTTGCTCGCTCTCGTAGCGACTCACTATCCGAAAAAAAAAAGATACGTATTTTTTACTTCTCCTCAAATTTACTTTCATCTCCAAAACGCACCTTCATAATTCAGCAATTACGACCTTTCTTCCCCTTCAGACTTTGTTCTTTGGCGTGGAGAGTACAGGAGGTATGCGAGCGATAGGACGCGCGGCAGGGTCGGTTCCGTAGCGCGGCGGATTGTCTGTTGTCAGGGAAATGTCAAACGTAATGGTGTCAGATTCCTCCGGGTGGTTTCCGGTCTCCTCGGGGACGAGGGGGGGGTCGGAGTCGGTGAGGTCTCCCGACTCCTCGCTTCAGGAGACGCGCGCGCGCCAGTCGACAAACAAACCCAGGGGGAAAAGCTCCTTTCGCGACGACTCGCAGAGCGTACCTCACCGCACGGTGCACAAGAACATTAACGCTCTGCAGAAAACACAGAGAGAAGACACAGGTTCACCAACATAATGCACGGCCTAATCACTTGTATTTCTCCCTGGATTTGAGGTTCATATCGCTTGGTTACTCAGCCTGTGTATAGTAAGATTGCAGGCTAAAAGACACATAGGACTGCTTATCTGCACATAAGACCTGCAGTCTCACGTCCAATCACACGACTGAATAAAATCTCAGTCTTTGAGGTGGCAGTGTAGTATAATGGGCTTGTAACCAGAAGGTTGCAGGTTTCGATTCCCAGGTGGGAGACAGCTTTTGCACCCTTGAGCAAAGCACTTTGCTGCTCCAGTACATATCCAACGAGATAAATAGATAAAAGAAATGCAAATTCAGTGCATGTCACTTTGGATAACAGCGCCTTTTAATGCCAGTGATGTAATGAAATGTAATATGTCTGCAAGCACACATTTGGGAGAGCGTACCATCTAGGACTTGCAGGAGAGGGACAGGCTAACTTGCGTGATCGGGCCATTCCAAATTAGGAGAAAGGGAAACGGAGAAGAAGAAGAAAAAAATGAGGCTGGAAAAAAAAGTAGGTTAATTTCTTGGCTGTTTTCATTGTGGGGACCGGATTGTGCCAGATTTTATTTCTGGGTGCCATTTGAGCCTGGAGGACTGTACGAAAGCAGGACTGAGAAACAGCGATTTCCAGCGTGAGGCTCGATGGAGGCTGATACGCATCTGACAGCACTGAGTCTGGGAGTTCAGCTCCTGGTGCTGAGCGTACCAGACGGTTCTGTGGGAATTTCGCGGGAGCAAAGTAAACAGGCCCCGCCCACAAGCCGACGAATTCCCAGCAATGTAACAAGACCCGCAGCTGCAAGAGCAGGGGGAGGGGGGTGGGGGGTGGGGGGTAGGTATGAGGCTGTGGTAGCAGGAAGAAAAATTAAATCTGTAGAGCGGAGTGTTCCCGTGAGAGGGGGGGGACCCCCTCCTCCCACTCTACACCCCACCCCCCCTTCCCAATCTCCTCTCACTACCCAGAAGCTCTACTGTCCCTGGGTGGCTGGGTGGGTGGGTGGGACAATCCTGTCTAAACTACCCCCCTCCCTCCCCCCCAACTCATAAGCACCAAGAGGAAGCAGGATTTCAGCTGATCCATGTTCTAACTGCGTTAATGCCTCTGGGGTTGTGGAATTCGGAATTGGGTTGTGTGGGGGAGGAGCCGTGGCATAAATAAATAAATAAATTAATGAAAATGAAAACGCGTTCGCGTTCGCCGGCGCGCCCGGGCGTGCGGGGGGGATTAGGGCGGGCCGCGCGCGGGTGGGCGGGGGGATTAGGGAGCGTTCCCACGGCGAGAGGGCCGGCCTTCGCTCGCCGTCTGCCTAATACCGCCGCAGCTGAGTCCACCCGGGCAGGGGGGCGGGGGGGCGAGGGGGGGCACTATCCGCTCCAGGTGGACTCCCCTCCCCTTCCGGAAAAGCAGCCGAAGATGATCTCCACGATGCCAACAGCTATGCAGGCTCTGGACCGCGGACACCAAATAAATAATAAAAAACACAAACAATAGAAGAAGAAAGAAGTGCCGAGTCGCTCCGATAGTTCAGCGCGACTGAAGGCGAGGTCACGCTCAGTGCAGGGCGCTATAAATACCGAACATACCGAACGTAACAACGCGCCGCGGGGGATCTGGAAACCGCGCGTCTGTGTTTACATTCCGACCGTTCGCCCGGCGCTTCCCGCCGAAGGCTAGCGTTAGCGTCACAGAGCGCGCGGACACGCCGCTTCACAAGGGCGACGTCGTCAGCCGCCCGGAGCTCCAGCGCAAACGCGATCCGCGCGGAGGGCTCGGCCTTCAGCTGGGCGTAGCCAATCGCACGTTTCGCACTCGTGCTTCGTACTCGCATGCAGTCGTACGCACGGCGCACCGATCTCCCTTAAACTAAGACACAAAGGCAGGTGTGGTGTGACCTCATCCTGAACAGCGGTGCGGAACCAATGTTTTATGATGCTTCATAGGTGACCGGTTCCAGAACTTTCCATGCTCACGGTCCATTACAGAAAACACTTTCTGAGCCCCTTATTAAAGCACGGCCTGATGAGCAATTAGTTAAACAGCAATTAAAATGTTATTTTTTAATACATATATTAGTAAAAAACTAAAAAGATAAAAATCTGCAAAAACACCATGACTAGTATAATCCATGTACTGTGTTCAGGGTTTAGCCTGACTAGCGTCAACGTCAGTGGAAAGCGAATTTCGTACAGATAATTACTACCCGTCGTTAACCCCAACCCCAACCCTTCCCCTAACCCCAGCGGTGGGTCCTGAGCCCTGGGAAGCCCCCGCCGTAGGTTCTCTCAAACGGCGGCCCTCGCGGGGGTCCCGGCCCGCACGCGCGTCGCCGTGGTTACCGCCCGCCCGCCCGCAGCGTCGGCGCTGGGTGTTAGCGCGGCTCTCGCGCTTAATATCGACGCGTAATCCATTACCCCTCCCGCCGGAGCGCGCGGGGCGGGCGGGGGGCGGGGCGGCTCCGCGGGTCTATCGAACGCTCTCGCGCCGGAAAAAAAACCCCCACCTGCCGCTCGCGCTGAGGGAAAAAAACACAAAAAAACGCTTCACAGCGGAGCGGGGGAAACGCACGCCAGGTGAGGGGGAAAGGAAATAACGATGGAGAAATGAAGAATTATGCCGCCGCGGGAGTGATGAAAGGCGGTGTTTATGATTGGCTGCCGTCGCTTTAAAGTCACGCCGCCCCCGCAGATCGATGGAGCAGAGAGATACGCTGAGAGCGAAGGGACTTCACCGAGGGAAGGAGAGAGAGACACTTTGTCCCAGTCCTGCCATATGACACAACTGCTTATCCTTTCCTGCTTTGGGACCAGTACAGCCCACTCCACCCACGCTCTCTACATCACATTGCATTACAGGCATTTAGCCTAGTCTTATTCAGAGCGACTTAACTTTTACACAGCATTTACATTGCATAAATTTATACAGCTGGATATATACTGATACACTATATATACTGGTTAAGTACCTTGCTCAAGGGTACAGTGGCAGTGTCCTACCAGGGAATCGAACCAGTGACCTTAGGTTATAAGACTAGTTCCTTACCCATTACACAACCTACTCCATCCAAGCCTGCTCTCTACATTACACTACAGGTATTTAGCTCAATCTTGTCCAGAGCAACCAACACAGCTTCTTCACATTTTTACATAAGAAATACAGGTAACCTTATCCTTACAGGTGCTTAACTTGAATTTACTGAAGCAGTTAAGGACCTTTAAAGGTAAGTATACGGCAGTGGCCTACCTGGGAATCGAACCTGCAACCTTTACGTTGCAAGCCCAGTTCTCGAATCTTTTCTACACTTTCTCGCTTCTTTCCGAGGAGAGAGAGAGCTGACTGCAGGCTTACCAGGGCTCTGCTCCAGCAGTCGGAAGATCGACCCAAAATGACAAACCAAAAAAAAAAAACCACACAGTGTTATAAAACCTGTTGCATCTTCTCAGAATGTATTGGGGGTGTTTTCACACTTGTTTCCTTTCAGCATCTCAAGCGGAATCAGACTGATGACTCAGCATTTTTTTATGCATGTGTCAACATGCCAAACGAACTGAGGCCTTTCTGAAACGAGCCGAACGCAGACCACCTCAGGAGGCGGTTCTTCTTGGAGGTCTGCTTAATTTGTGCATTGCGAACACGAAGCGCCCCCAGTCCGCTTTTTCTCGCTCTGCACTTTAATACCTCGACGCTTGCCGCGCATTGATTCTACGCAGCTGCGGGGACTCTTGAGCGTACCTGGCTAAAAAGGAAACGGCAGAGCGGCTGCCGGCGGCGTTGGGGCGAATGTACCGTCTGAATAAATCTGCGCTCGTCTTCCGTCAGCTTCCTCTAAATGTAGCGCAAACCAAATGATAAACACATCTGCGGGGGCTATGTCGAAGAAAATTACCCATAATCAGGGGTTGACATAAGTGGTACACAAGTGCGCGTTAATGGAAAAAGATTTAAATGCGCGGCAATTTATGTCATAACGGTGAAAAAAAAAATGGCTGCCTATTTTTAGGCGCGCGTTCCGTCAGGACATAAAACTGGCATAAAGCTTGCCGTTAAAGCGTACTTATGTCTCCCCCTTCCCATGATCCAATGAGGCAGGCGGTGGGCTCGGAGTTCTGAAGGAGCTGTTTGTGCGCTCGAGTGGCCGGAGAGCTCATCAGCGCTCGAGTGGGCCAGAAAGAGAGCGGAGCCCTCTTCAAAGTCCACTTGCAACGTGAGCGCACAGAAAGGCTGAGTTCGTTTGCGGCCGATTCACTTTCAAAAGAACCGAATTTGGTTCATTTTTAAAGAACCGTATGTGAAAACAACCGAAGAGGCACGCCCGGGCATAGGGCTATGGCAACAGGCTGCTTCT
Source organism: Anguilla anguilla (assembly GCF_013347855.1). Lineage (NCBI taxonomy): Eukaryota > Metazoa > Chordata > Actinopteri > Anguilliformes > Anguillidae > Anguilla > Anguilla anguilla. The sequence continues at coordinate 47,050,070 of NC_049207.1, read as the reverse complement.
GCGTCATAACAGGAACTGCCACCCCCCATCCACAGGATCCCTGAATAGTCAAGAAGCGGAGAAGACAAAAACGACCGCCGGAGTTGAGCATCTGCGGAGCACCGAGCATCTTTGGTGTGACCAACCACGAACTGAACAGGAAACCAGGCATGGCGGAAAGGGTAATTAAAAACCAACCAACCAGGCCATCCGGTCCAATCACACCGCAGACATTTTAAAAAATGCATCTGATCCGCTGCACGCTTTCTCAGCCGTTTACGAATTTTTATCCGCCGCCTGCTTTCAAAAAAGCAGCGGAATCCGGTGCTCAAACAGGTTCAGGCCTGCAGAGAGCGGCTCGCCTTTTATAATCTTCGCCGCATCGCCGCGGCGATGAAAATGATTGCACGCTGACAAGGCCACGGCCTCCGTCTGCGCTTCCCCAGGAAACGGGGGACGCGGAGAGGAAGTGTGGAGGTGACTTAATTAATCAAAGCGCAAGTTTGCTCTTAAATTATACAGAAGAGGGGGGAAAAAAAGTAAACGACATCTGATTACAATTCAAGGTTTTTGAGGTTTGTTTGAAGATTCATGATTCGGAGTTTGATCTCACGACCACACAGAAATGGCCTGGGGTGTGTGTGGGTGTGTGTGTATATGCGTATGCATGTGAATGCGCATGAGTGTGTATGTGCTGCATACGTGCTAATGTGTATGTGCAGGTTAGCACGTGATTGTGTGTGTGTGTGTGTGTGTGTGTGTGCGTGTGTGTGTACATACATGCGAATGTTTATGAGCAGAGGTGCGTGTGTCTGTTCTGTGTGTGTGTGCATACATGTGAATGTTTTTGAGCAGAGGTGCGTGTGTGTCTGTTCTTTGTGTGTGTGTCTGTGTATGTGTGTATGTGTGCGTGCATGCGTGTGTATGTGTGCGTATATGTGTGTGTGTGTGTGTACATGTTCCAGCGGTACAGCAGAGATCACACGGCGGTGGATGACCTCAGCGAGCCGAACAGAGACTGATTGGCGAGGGCAGCGTTTCACACGCCGCTGAACTCCGTCGCTCTAAAGCAGTGCCGCGCCGCGCCGCTCAGCCCCGGCCGTCCCCCCCGGCAACCCGCGAACCCGCTCCGCCGCCGGCCTGGGCTCGGCACCAACAGCCGCCATTTAGAGAGAGAAACGGAGGGTAAAGATCAATTGTTCATTTCAGCCAAAGGGGGGCGGGGGGGGGCATGGAAAGTTCAGGAGCGGCGGCGGGGGCTCTAAAGGACAGCCGGAGAGCCCGGCGCTCGCGGCTCATTTGGGAGCCGGCGGGCTTTTATTGATCGCAGGGATGCAGCGGCGGGGCGGCAATTCATCACGGGCCACTCAAGACCTCAGATTACTCCTCTGATAGTCCCCAACGCCGGGCGTCTGTGTGACCACATCCATTATCCCAAACAATGGGCCCCGGGGCCGGGGGCCGTGCGATAACCGGGCGCGGCGGGGGCGTGGGGGGACGGGGGGACGGGGGGGGGACGGGGGGGTTGGGGGGGCGCGTTCTGCGGGAGCGATGTCAGAGGTGCCAGTCGGAGTCCCGCAGCTGCAGGGGCCGAGAACGCTGAGCGCGGCTTTTGTGACGGCGGGGGCTCGGACGGGCCAGGTGAGGACAGGACAGCCTAACGAGCGCAGAGAAAACAGGGAGGGAGAGAAAGGGGGGGGGGGAGAGAGATGAGAGAGAAAAGGCGAGGGAGGGCAGAGAGAAAAGACGAGGTCAGAGAGAGAGAGGGAGAGACAGAAAAACTGAGGGCAGAGTATGAGGGAGAGAGAGAAACGCGGGGGCAGAGAGAGAGAGAGAGAGACATATATATGCATATTTTTACACATGTAGAGCATCTGCTAAATGACTGAACGTAAGTGTAAATGTATAGAGAGAAAGAGAGAAAGAGTGAGAGAGAGAAAGAGAGAGTGAGAGAGGGGGGGCAGAAAGAGATGCAGCTGGCCACAGAGGGAAAGAGAAGGGAGGTGAAGATCAGCCCCAGCAGTGCAGTTGTAAGTAATTGGAAGAAGGTGCTGATCTGGTCCCCTTGGTCAGGCTGAGCACCGCTCTGCTGACATCATCAAACCGGGACTATAACCAGCAACAGACAAGGGCTATCACCCAAACAACCCCAACAGCCCTGATGCTGTCTCTTGCTGTATCTCTCTCCCTCTTACGCCTTCTCTCTCTTTCTCTCTGCCACCTGTTCTCTACCTGAGAAACAGGGACCTCAGACTTAACGTCTCTCTCCTCTCTTCATTCTTCCTCTGTTATTCCTTCTTTCTCTTTTACTTTGACTCACTGAACAACTCCTGGAATGTTTAAAAAAAACATTTTTTTAAACCACCAAGGTCGACTGAAAGAATGAACGTTTTGTGCCAAAGAGCTGAACAATCCAGACGCGGTATAGTCAAACAGAAAATAATGACACCAGGCAGGACAAGCAACCAGGGCCAGAACCCGCATTCCACACTCGAACCTTCAGATTATTAGAGAAAGCAGACAGAGCTCAGCCTCTCTGTTCATCTCCCCGGCGCCTCGTTCCCCTTCCAAACCGGAGAGAGGAGAGATGCAATAATAGATAAGGGAAAATTAGAATGAAGAAGGGGGGGGGGGGAGGGGGAAGGAAAAAACAAAGTTATTTCACACGACCATGCCCCATTGATTTCCAATTCTGCTGGAAACATTTAATGAGCTTAAATGGAGAATCATTTGACAAAACACTGAGGGGGAGAAGAAGAAAACAGGAGTGTTTTTCCTGCGAGCGGGTTCTTCCTTCGGTAGCTGACGCGTCGGGGGGGGGGGGGGGGGGCGTTTTTGGGTTAACGCGGGACCCGTAACGAGACCGCAGGCATCCTGTGCGGAGGGAGACAGGGGAAAGAAAAGCAAGGAGACCCCGTGATTTCGGGGCTGACGATGAGAAACAGGAACCCAGGCGGAGCCCAGAGGAGCCCCCCGGCTTTTAAACGGAGCCGAAATCTGGCGACCTTTGACCTTCGGGGTCGCGCCCCCCTTTTCCCTCTCCCCGAGTCACACGCTACCGCCTGGCAGGCAGAGCTCATGAGATATCTGACACACAGACAGACAGACAGACAAACAGACGGCTTCGTTCTTTCAGCCACACGCTATTAATAGAGCGTTTGATAAAACGATCGCAAACGTCACGGCAGTTCATACCACACAGGAAACGACTTTCTGGCACAGGCACCGAGATTTAAAAACAGTCAAAAATGTTGAGCAAACACAAAGCGGAACGCAGCAGCGGTTCCAGCCGCTCGGAAAGGCTTTTTCCGGGGGGCTGACGGAAGGTTCTCGGTTCGCACAGATCGCCGCCCCGAGACTCCCTCGCCCTCCCGGCGGGGGCGCGGGCTCTAAAACTGAGCCGTGTGCGAACGCCCGCGCGCCCCAAACAGGGAAACGAGACCCTGGGGAACGAGAGCAGGACATGCTGTGAATTCACAGAGAGGTCCCGCCGAGCTCTGCTTGTGTTTTAGGAGCTCATCAGGGAGGACGAGGGGAGGGGGGGGGGTGGGGGGGTAAGATATCTTTAATGTTTGTGAACGTGCTTACTATAAGGGGGGGAGGAGGGTGGGGTAAGATATCTTTTAATGTTTGTGAACTTGCTTGCTGTACTTTGGCAACACAACTTTATTTGTCCAGCTAATAAAAATCCATCTGAATTTGACAGAGAGGCTGAAACAGCAGAGGGGGCAAATAAATGAAAGCAAAAGAGAGCGAGGGAGAGATAGAGAGTCAGACAGAGACAGCGAGAGAGAGGCAAGAGAGACAGAGACAGATGAGAGAGAGAGAGAAACGGGAGGAGAAAGAGCGATAGTGAGAAAGAGAGAGAGACGAGAGAGGGGGAGACAGAGCGTGATTGAGAGATGGGAGCGATAGAGAGATTAGAGTAGGGAGAGGGCGAAAGGGGGGAGGGAGAGAGAGAGAGAGAGAGAGAGAGGGAGAGAGATGGAGGGGATATTAGTAGGCCAAAGGGCCAGGCCCAAGCAGAGGAGGACTCCCCAGTGTCCGGCTGAGAAGACAGGAGCAGGCCAGGAGTTAAACTCTCTCTCCTCCCCGCTCGCTCGCCCTTCCCGGAACACCTCTGTGCAGATGGATGTTTTGCAGTGTGGCGCTTTCTGGAGAAGTGATGTATGGCTTTCTGAGGCTTTGGGGTGGGGTGTGGGGGGGGGGGGGGGGGTTGGAGAGGGTTTACTTCAGGAACTGGATCTGGCAGGCAGGTCTGTAATCCCCTCTGATTAATTACTGAGCATGGAGAGAGGGAGAGAGAGAGAGAGAGAGAGAGGGACAGAGAAAGAAAGAGAATGAGAAACAGAGAGAGAGAGGGAAGGAGAGGGAGAGAGAGGGAGGAATGGAGAGTCTGTCATGCTGTGTCTGAATGAGCCCCCAAATGTGGAGAACGTCCCGGAAACTACCTGTCACAGCTCCCCCTCTCTCGCTCTCTCTCACATACGCACACATGCACACACACACACACACACGCACACGTGCACACACACAAACGCCTTCCTCCCCCCAAGATCCCGAGGCTCACACTCATTAAGCCTCTAGCCCTGCTGATCTGGGACCAGTTTCCGCCGTTTAGGCATTAGGGGATACAGAGCTAATCTGAGGCTCGATCGGCACGCCTTCTCTGAGGTGCTCTGGACAAGCAGACACTTGTGTTCCTAAAACAGCGTTGTAGGCCGTCTCTCTCCCCCTCCGGTCGTCTGTGGGTCTTTCCATCCGAAGCCGAGCGGCCGGAAAAACAAACAGACGGATGCCGGCCATTCCTCCGGGGATTTTTTTTTCCCTCTCTTTTTTTTCGTCTGCGGCGAAGGCTTTGTTTCGCCACGGCAGCGGAGGTCAGTCGCTCAGGCGACGGCCCGCCCGCGTTCCTCCGCCATTTCTGCCCCTCCAGCAGCCTGTCAGACGAGCGGCACCACCGCCACACCACAGCACCGCACAGGCAGACAGACAGACAGACAGACGGACTTCTCTTTCACCACAATGACACTATCCTAAGCACATGGAAACAGGGGAAAAACACACTACTACACACTCAGCGGTACCGAAACAACACCTTTCAGCCATTTTAATTCCATTTCAACCTCATCACTTTTCAGCAAAGAGCTGATCTAATTAAAGCTACTTCTAAAACGCTCCCAGAGTGGAGGCTGTGTTTTGGAATGGAATGTAGGGTTGCCAGTGGAAGCGGTGTCTTAGGCCGGAAACGCGCCCTGCGTACGTGCGCGAACGCAGACGCCCAGAGCGACGCTACAGGCGATTTCGCGCACGGCTGCGTTCCGAAACGTGTCACCTGGAATCCTCGACGCGCCGCGAGCGTGAATTTTAGCGCCAAGCGTCGCAGCGAGGGGCGCTACAGCAGGCGACAGCGGGACGAAGCGGATCTTCTTCCACTTGTGCTCATCTTCCTCTCAGTCTTTCACAACCGCCCCGGATGGCCTCACTGAGGTGTCGGATTTATCAGCTCCACGGGGACATAAGAACGCGCGTTGAGTACGCACAACCAGGACGTGCGCTTGCAGCGCGTTGGCGCAGTGCCTCATTTGCGTTGGCGTACTTATGGAGGGTATGTTTCCGGCCTTAAAAGGTGCGTGTGGAACCAAGCCAGCCGGAAAGAGCGGAGAGAATGCAGCCACTGTAAGGAGCAGCCTGTTCGGCCAGCGGAAACGCGTTTGCGTTGGACTCAGATAAGAGGTTCGCTTAGCGGGGCCTGGTGTTGTGATTATCGCCGGCATCGACTGCCCGTCGATGCAAAGCAGAGGACGCCCTCCAGTCGATCGCCGCGCGGGATTGGACAGCCCCGCCGCGCCGGCCTTGAAGAGACCGGGTCAGCCTGCCGCCATCACGCACGCACACGGGCGCGAGCGTGTGAGATAGAGAGCAAGCGCATACGCGTGTGAGAAATAGAGCGAGCGCATACGCGCGGGAGATAGAGCGCGGGCGTATGCACAGGAGAGAGAGTGAGCACGCACAGGAGAGAGAGAGAGAGAGCGTACGCACAGGAGAGAGAGAGAGAGCACGCACAGGAGAGAGAGAGAGAGAGCGTACGCACAGGAGAGAGAGAGAGAGAGCGTACGCACAGGAGAGAGAGAGCGTACGCGCGGGAGAGAGAGAGCGAGCACACGCGCGGGAGAAAGAGAGCGAGCGTACGAGTGGGAGAAAGAGAGTGAGCGTACGCGCGGGAGAAAGAGAGAGAGAGTATGCACAGGAGAGAGAGAGCGAGCGTACGCGCGGGAGAAAGAGAGCGAGCGTACGCGCGGGAGAAAGAGAGCGTGGCAGGAAGAGGACCCTTTCAGCAGAGAACCATCTGGAAAGGAGGAGGCAGGCGCGGTAAGCAGCTCCCGCTTCCCAGACGCAGCCGCCGGCAGGGACTCCAGGCTTATCAATCGGCAGGCAGACGCGCTGCGGACACGGATACACGCGCAGAACAAACACGCACGCACACGCGCGCGCGGGCCCGGATACCACGCAACAATGACAAGATGGCAGATCGCTCCCTCTCATCAGGGCCCCTCTCTCTTTGATGTGGTCGAGCCTCAGAAATCTCTGAGCGCTGACTCGCACGGACACACACACACACACACGAGCGCACACACACACACACACACACACAGACACGAGCGCACACACACACACACACACACACACAGATACGAGCGCACACACACACACACACACACACAGACACGAGCGCACACACACACACACACAAACACACACACATAAACGAGCGCACACACACACACACACACACACACACAGACACGAGCGCGCACACACACACACACACACACAGACACGAGCGCACACACACACACACACACACAGACACGAGCGCGCACACACACACACACACACACACACACAAACACAGACACGAGCGCACGCACACACACAGTTGCGCACATACACACAAATGTGCACACAGACACACACACTCACAGACAGACAGACAGACAGGCGTGCACACACACACACACACACACACACACACACACACACACACACATACAGACACACACAGACACACACACACAGACACCAGAAACTGGTCCATTCCCCAGTCCTAATGAATCAGTTACCGAAGCCCCCCCTCCCCCCTCCCGAAGAGTCTAGCATTGTCCTGCCCGTCGCCCGCAGGTACTCTGCCGAGCCTTATTAGCACACAATGGCTCACCTGGTTTCCCTGGCGACAGGTGGCGCCGCCGCCCGCCTTCAGCGGCGGAACGCGCGGCTGGGAGAGGAACACACGGTGCGGCCATCTGCTCCCCCGCGCCCCCCAGCCGAATTAGCGGGGCTCCGGGGCGCGGAGAGACGCCGAGCGAGCGTTTGGGGGGTGCGCGCGGGCCCCCACCCCCACGCCCCCCTCCCGGGGCGGGCCCTACCTGCGACAGACGAGCGCCGGAGGCGCGGCCGCCCCTAATGAGCCGACAGACCCGGCGCCGCCGGCGAGCCAGTCCTTAAAAAACACCCAATCAGCAGCCTCGGAAACGCCGCCCGGCCACCAGGCACTCAGCACCGCCCCGTTTCGGATTACAGCGTTCCTTCTATCCCCCCACCCACCACCCCACCCCCAAAAACCCAAAATATTATTTTTCCAGGACATTTCATGAGACCACCAACTGTAATATAGATTGCGATCGCAGGGATGAGGAGATTGCAGTTGCGGAGGGGGGAGTGTGTGTGGGCGGGGTGGGGGTGAGATTGTGGTTGCAGACTTTAACCTTAGCTTCTACAGTTGCACTAAAAATATTTTTCAGAAAAACTAATTATTTTCCAGGACACTCAGGAAATTCTCATTTTCCATGAGTATTCCATGACTGGGAAACTGCATTAAACAATTCCAGGTCTTCCGGGAAGCGTGGGAAACCTGCACACCAGTTTGGATTATGATATCACACCGTTTCAGATTATAATATCACACAGCTTCAGATTATGATATCACACCGTTTCAGATTATAGTATCACACCATTTCAGATTATATCATCACATTTTCCATTAATAATACCACACTGGTTCAGATTATAATATCACACCGTTTCAGGTTATAATTCAAATGTAATCATTTTTGCTCATCCAGAACACAGGATGACCCAGTGCTCTTGGGACATCGGCCAAAGGACCAGGCTCTGCCCTTATCAGAGACCGCTCAAAATCATTGTGAAACAAAATTTCACAATGAAAGGGCAATAGTACAGATGAACCAGATCAGAATTGCAGGTCGTAGACTCAATGCAATAACCACACTGAGCAGCTTCCCACAATGCACTGCACTGACCAGCTAACTCTACCCAAACTCAAACCCTAACCATAACCATCAGCAAGCAAAGGCAGGACTGACTTCATGACTGACTTCCACCTTCCATTCATAATAATAAAACTGATTAAACATATTTAGCGTATATATGCTCTACCAGACATTTTAGAGGAAGTTACTCATTACAGGTGTGACATTAAAATAGTAAATGTGCAATAAACAACAGAAACTGACCTACTGAAACTGAAACTCATTTCAGTTAAGCACCCAAATAATTCTGGAGGTCGGTGGCTGGGGGAGAGTGTGTCCACTGCGCCCCACCCAATGGAGTTTATGTAAAGAGATAAATGAATCTGCAGTGCATGCTCGGGCCCTGGATAAACGGCCATTGTAAAACATGGGGGGGGGGGGGCGGGGGGGGGGGGCTTATTAACACACTCTAGATTGCAGCAGAGTCCCCGAGCCCCACAAAACTAATTAAAGCGTGGCAGATGGGGTCTGTAAGAAGCTCAGGCGTAGACGCAGACTAAACAGGGCTCCCGGACCTGGGGGTGGGGGTGGGGGGGTGGCGGTGGGGGTGGGGGGGGGCGGTGGAGGGTGAGGGGTGGAGGGGGGGGGCACGTCCCGGGCAGGGAGCCGGGAGACCTGGTGAAACAGTCCAATAAGTGCTGACACAATAAAAATGATCGGACGACCCCCGCAGGACTGGACCGGGGAACGGGGAAACGGGATTTATGAATCCGCGAATCTGCATGGGCGCGGCCAAACCCGGTCCGCACTGCGATGGCGGTTACTCTAGCCGCTCGGCGCCCTGGGACCACCTCGGTGCCGCGAAAGGCGCTACATTTTTAAAAAAAAAACAAGATCAACCCTGGGACGCCTCGGGGTGAAAGGCGCTATATAAAAAGACAAATCGACAATGTTCAACGCTCCCACGGGGGGGGGGCTAGGGACCGATTAAGATCTGAAGGGTCCAGTGCGGTCCACTGTACGCAACTCAGACATGGCGCCATGGCGATTAAAAAGCGGAACCGGCTTGTGACGGCGGAAGATAATAACGTGAGCGACATCGACGCGCGCCGAGAGCCGACCGCGAAAGCCGTGACACCGCGGGCGAGCGCGAGCGCAGCGGGGCTGGGCTGGGGCGGGTCTTTCTGAGGCACGTTTACGGCTTAAAGCGGTTTCCCGATATAGAGCGAAGCTCTGTCATCGCTTAGCGCGTGCCTGCGTTAGCATGTGGCACGTTGACGTAATTCCTGATATGTTATGACTACGTGCAATTCCTACTGAATAAATAAATATATATTTTTTTCAATAAACTACTTAAGTTCATTTTAAGGCCATTCATGGGGGGGAAACTTGAGTGTGAATGCTAACCTCTGGGAAAGTACTCACATTGTTCTGGTAACGTGCGCCTTGTCAGTCAGTCCCCTGAGGTAAACAAATCCAGGGAACGTTTTTATTTGGACACACACAATCTCTTTTCATAACTGCCTGCATTTCCCAGGGTTTTTTTTTTTCTCGCAGGGAAACGATCCAAGGTACTTCGGAAAAGAAAACAAACACTCCGCTGATCTGCGAGGGGTGGAAACAGCGATTTTCTCCCCTGTTTTAGAAATGGGAGCGCGACGCAGGCGAGCCCGCTTCTGTGCTTTTTTCCGGCAGCATCGGATTCTGACAGCCCTCGGGCGCTCTCAGCCAGCGAGCTTCCAAAAATGGGCCGGGATCGATATTTCACAGCTTACATCATGTGCCTTTTGTGGTGTGATGGACAATGAGGCTCTATGGGAACTCCAACAGTCACTCAATACTGAGAGAGAGAGGGAGATAGATAGATAGATAGAGAGGGGGGGGGGAGTGTGAGAGGGAGCGTGACAGGGAGTGAGAGTGAGAGATGGAAAGAGAGACAGTTTGAGGGAGCGTGAGAGGAAGCATGAGAAAGAGTGAGAGGGAGAGGAGAGAGAGAGAGAGGGAGGGAGAGGGAGAGAGAGAACACAATCTCTTACTGCTGAGACTTTGCCCCACTCCCTAACCCACTGTTTTTGGGCGGGGGAGGTGGGGGGGTGGGGGGTATTGAGCCTGTGCGAGACAGAACCCCCCAACCACCCCCTATCCCACTCAGGGATTACAAACCCCCCCCCAATATATGTCTAACTTCATATGGAAATGTAATACACCACAGTAAACCAAAATAAAACATACCATCAACAAGTGAATTACAAATGGATTTTTCAGGTTGAGTTCTGTCAGTGTGGAACAAGGGGGAGCAGGTGGAAATCACTGAAAGGTAAATACCAATATCAGGAAGTAATTCCTCACGCAGAGAGCTGTCAGCCCGGCGCGCAGCCTGCCAGGTCCGTGTAGCAGACGCGGGAGACCCTCTGGGCGCTCCAGTCCAGACCTGACAGGGCGCTTTGATAGATGATGAGACCGGAAAGGCTGAATGGCCTGCCCGCCTCATTATGCATTCCTGTGTTATTATTGATGGGCTACACAAAATGAAACAAATTATTGCCATTCTCAGACTACAATATAGGCATACGTATATATATATATATATATATATATATAAAATAATACACTGCTGTGTATCAGGGGTGTTCAGTCTTGTCCGAAAAGAGCCAGCGTGGGTGCAGGTTCTTGTTTTTAGCCGAGCACTACGCCACCGTTTCAGTTAATTAGCTACTCATGGTCTTCAATCAAGACCGTGATAAGCAGGAACAGGCAGCGCAGTGCTGGACTAAAATGAAAACCCTTTTTTGCACACACCCCTGCTCTATATGTTTATAATATTCACACACACACACACACACACACACACACACTCATGCCCTTTCCGCACAAACAGGACCGGTGGACGGTGTTTCCTGCCACGTTCTGACAAGCTGCACTGATCAATGCACCGACAGGCGGGGGATGGGGGGGGGGGGGGGTGGGGGGGGTAGTGGGTAGGGGTGGCAGTTAAACCGACAGAAACACAGCGGTTTTGAGCTTTTGCAGAAGCGATATGAGGAAAACACTTTTTTCATTAAGGCGTGAAACGCGGCCACACCGCGGGGACTCACGGCGGACGCGGGGGCCTGAACATTTCCAGACGCGGCGGTGTCGCTCAGGAGACGTCGCACAGCCCGACTCCTTCAGCGTACCGACGCTTTCATACGCCGCGTCCACCCGCCTGAGAAGCACAGCAGCCATTCGGGCCGACTCCGCTACTCTGTGGACTGTTGCAGCCGCTATCACATTCGCTGGTGCGCTCTCATCCTTTCAGCAAAACTAATTCTTCATTTAAATAAATAAAATAAATAAACACATTTTGGCCCCAATCCACTACGGTGACTGTCCTCTCTGCCAGCGAGACCGAAAAACGCAGTTTCCATTTTCCTGACAGATTCCTGTGAATCATGCACAACGACACCAAAAAAGGCGTCAACCTGCACGGGCCTCTTCAGCAGCTCCGCAAGATTACAGACCGTTCCCCGATCCTTCCGTAACCAGGCTAATCAGGATTATTAAGAGAGAGTCTTAAAACAGACTATTAAGCACCCACTTATTGGCGGGAAAAAACTGGCAGTAACCATGGCGACGCTCAAACGGAGCCGCTCGATTGCGTTCCGTGGCGCGGCGCGTCGCGCTGGGGCCCGACCCCGACGCTCACGCCCCTTCGTACGCTCGCACGCGTGCGAACACACGCGGGTCCATTCCACAGGAACGAGCACACGCACGCAGGGCCGCGTTCGATTGGCCAGCGGTCAAGGGCCCCAGGAGCCACTGAGAAACCCGGTCGTTAGCATCGAGCGCACGTGACGCGTCCGACCAGCTCCTGCTTCGGCAGGGACTGCGCATCCTTAATTTCATCTGCATTCAGTGGTGCCGAGCGAGAGATAAGGAGAGAGAGAAAAGGGGTCAGAGAGACAGAGATAGAGAGAGTGTCACAGAAAGAGATAAAGGCAGAGTGAGAGACAGAGTCAGAGAAATGCTTTTGACTCTTTAGATGCTGGTAAAACATGGGAAACTGTTCTATAAGATCCTTAGGAATGTTCAACTACGCATCTCATACAAGCAAACTGAGTAATTATATGAAAGAATAATTTTGTTCTAAACATTAAAAACAGAAAATTGTCCATAACCTGCAGGATTTCATGGGTGTGTACAGGGATAAGCCTAAAAGTAGGCTAGTACAACCAAGTCGAACTCTGGGCTGGTGGCTTCAAAGCAGTGATTGAACCAAGCCGGTTTCACTGGACTGTTTTGTGTATGAGGCTTTGACAAGAGAGGTAACAGAACACACACAAAAGCTTATTCATACAGCTCCCCCTTCACCGAAATAGTCCAGATTAGAAGTCTGTTTGCTGGCTATGCGTCGGGCGTTGTCCTGTTAAATCGATGTTGACCAGCCCGATATCAGTCTAGGCTCAAATAGCAGTAAGTATAGAACGATGCTGGTTCAACTTGTTGGTCAGACCACAACAACTTATAAAATAACAGTCTTGCATTGTTGTTCATGAGCTGGTCAATGCATGCAGCTAAGTGTCAGATTACATAAATGGTTGAGGACAAATGCAAGTTCCATCATTAATAGCTGAAGCTGGTGTGGAAGTTGGCAGAAACTGATACAACCCACCCAGGAATGGGGCTCCCCTGCAATAAATACTTCCGCTTCTCACACTGCGACGAACCGGGACTCGATCAACCGTAAAGTCTTACTTATAGCAGTGCGGAGTTAAGCTAGTGGAAGAGGAAAGAAAAAGCCGCAAAAAAAAAAGCCAGATTCTCCACAGCGCAGTTTGAATACATCAGAGACGGGCTTCCCGAGACAGCCCTGACGTTCTCATCAGCGAAACCGCGGCAAAGCGGGCTCTCCCTTTCACGCCCCGGCGCCCGCAGATCCGCATTTCGCACGCGGATTCCCGGCAGCCCGAGGCCGGCCCGACCGCTCCAGTTTAGCACAGAGCTAGCTCGACTAATAGCGAAATACCGCCGCTCGTGTTTCCCCAAAAATCCTCATTTCCGTGCTTTTAATACCAGACATTTCAACGATTTATTTATTTATATTCCTCCTGTTTATACATTCTTTTTTGACAGGCTGCTAAGAAAGGAAGAATCTTTTTGCATATTCGTTTAAGCAGATTCCATTACCTAGGGGAACTTTTTTTAAACCATAGATCAAAAAAGCTGGATATTCCGGTTTAAATAACTTCCTTGACGTGAAAATGGCAATACTCCCACCTGTTGAATTAAATCTGCATCCTCGCATTCATAAGCTCCGTTCCATAACCATTAAACTACAGCTGACCCCAGATGGCTCATTTGGTTATGGTGATTTGGTGCACTGTGATTTTCATATGGTACTGCACCCTCGACCCCCCCCACCCCCACCCCCACCCCCCACCATCACCACCCCCTCCTACCTCCTCTCTCACCACACCATCACCACCCCCACCCCCACCCCCAAATAAATGGCAAAAAGTGGCATGTGCAAAAACAACCAGCTTTCACACAGGAGACTGTGACTCACTGTGTTAAAAAAAACACATTCTCTTCTTAATTAAGTGTCTTACTCACTGGGACTAAGCACATTTTTAATTGGTTCCTTTGCAAGAAAGTGTTTTCAGATTCAGACTGTGAATTTGGCAAAGTTAAATATATATACATATATATATGCTGGCATGAAACACACCATTTTTGTCTTTGCTCTTTCAAGAAAACAAAAAACAATGTTGATGGCTAAATATTTTTTAAACAAAAGCCCAACGACAAAACAAAAATATGGAGGAACGACAAAAAAAAGAGACATCATAAAGGCAATATTTGCCAGCTACAGAACAGAACAACGCTTCCAACTGAGAAATTCTGCAGAAAACACATCCCACCCCACCTGTTCACAGCAGGGGTATGTGCAATTGCACACACTCTTAAAACTCTCTCTGTGTACACGCTCTTCAGCACAGACAACACAAACCCCGGCTCAGGCACGGAAGCCGTGGTCACATGACTGCTGGGGTGAAAACTCGCACAGTGGGCTTTCTCCAATCGCCTTCATGCGTCCTCGTCTCCTCTGTCCTCCCCTGACCCGGAAATCGATCGAGGTCCGCCATCTTTAAGGACACTCTAACCCGATAAATGCTCCGTGGAGGAGTGAGGAGCTAGGAGGCTCCCTGGAGGACGCTTCAGCAAGGACACACGAGCGCATCCTTCGCGGAAGCATGTTTTGGATCGCGTGACATACAAACAATCGACCAGTGGGTCCACCTCTCCACGTGCCACGCCCGTAACTGGCGTGGCGTCAAACCGACGCTTGACCGAAGGACGTTTCATCAGTCTGATGCACGTTTCCTCGATTCCTCGCGTCCTTTCCTCAGCTGGGTGGAGCCAAGCAGCGCAGAAAGGACATGAGGACGAGACGGAAGGAGGGAAAATAAGCAGAGGTGGACGTCCCAGGGGTCCGAAAGTAAAAGTCCTGCCATGTGTTTCATCCACCCCCTGAACTCAGCCAGCTGATTTAGCTCTACCTCCTGGCTGAAGAATGGTGCTCATTAGCAAATTCAGGTGACTGGAACAAAATCCTGGGATGAACTTTCACTTTCTGAACCTGGATTGTCCACCTCTGAAAATAAGCGAGCGGAACACGCCCGATGGCTTGCTCCGAGACCGACGGTGTTGCAGGGTCAGCGTTCGCGAGAGCGCGAGGTTGCCAGGACGACGTCCCGGAAAACCATAGATCAAAAAAGCTGGATACCTTCCTCGAGGTAAAATGCCAGTGTTGAATTAAACCCTGCAAAATTAAATCTGCATCCTCGCATTTAGAAGCTCCGTTCCCTAACCGTTAAACTACGGCTGACCCCAGATGGCTCATTTGGCTATGCTGATTTTATGCACTGTGATTGGCCCTGTGATTTTCATACAGTACTGCTGCTATAGGACAGCGGAGGACTGCACAGATGTTCGCAGCCCGGGGGACAGCTGCTATAGCCGGGCAGACGAGACTTCCTGTCCGCGACCCGGCCCGGTTCGGCCGCGTCCTGCTCGGATGGCGTAAGGACACACCCCAAAGCAGCGCAAAATAAACCAGCCCCGGCTCCGTTCCCAGCGAAATGACTTATATTTATCGCTTATTTATACCGCGCCATAAATAAACCTGCACAAAAAAATGAGAAGAATGCTGATGAGGGGAGGGGAGAAAAATGTCATAAATAAATAAAACAGTCCCCGAAATTAAATGTCAAACGCAACAAATAATTACAACTGTGCAATACAAATCACTCTCAATCAATTCCGGTAGTCTCTCCCTCTCTCCCTGGCACCCTGTCACAGATGGAGCCATCTAATTGACATTCCAAACTGGCATCATTAATTAAGCCCCTGATTGGTTATTATGCCACGACTGGCATAAACTTGCCAGTTTCACTCTGTGCTAAAGACAAAAAGGGGTGGTGGGTTGGGGTCGGGAGGGGGGGGGGGAAGCCATTGTTCAGGCATCCAATTTAGTGCAAATGGAAGTGTCTATTAAAAACAAACCTTATCGACAATTACACGGTTTTTGAAACAGTCTCTGAAACGCACTGAATCGTTCGCACGGGAACGGAGAGGAGGAGGGGAGAGCTTCGGCGAGTCAGAGGTCCCATGAGCCTCTCTGCCGGAGCGCGGCGCGTCGGCCCTTTTTCTGGAAAGGTTCTTCGGAGGCGGCCGCAGATTTACGGTCGCGGCGGGCGAGAGCGGCGAGATCTGCAGGCGAAAGGGAGCCTGGGAGAATCGCGTTACGCCCGTCGCTAGCGTTTAGCTCAGGCGAGACAAACGCCACCCCCCCACCCCAGTGCCAGGGTAGGGAGATACGCATCTCACAGGCCAGGAGAAGGATCCGGAAGGCATCAGCTGGTGGGGGCGTGAGGGGGGGGGGGGGCGCAGAAGAGGGGCTGCCGCGGCGCAGGTTGGGCACCGCCAGCCTCCGGTGACAGCCGGGCGCTTAATGGAACTGACACTCGGCAGACCCGAGCCAACTCCTCCACAATC
Organism: Anguilla anguilla; assembly: GCF_013347855.1. NCBI lineage: Eukaryota > Metazoa > Chordata > Actinopteri > Anguilliformes > Anguillidae > Anguilla > Anguilla anguilla. The sequence continues at coordinate 47,033,784 of NC_049207.1, read as the reverse complement.
CCGCCTCTCCTCTGCTGGGACTGGGGGGGGGGGTGGGGGGGGGAACCGAAACGCTCCATACTGCCGATTACAGACAATTCCGGGCCGGATTCCTGGAGAGGGAGACGGTGCGGTTTCCATCTGGACTCCATCTTTGTTTGCGCGTATTATTCGGCAACGACAAACCTGAATCAGGCCAGGCCTACGAAGAGGCATTTCCATACAACTTCTTAAACTAACAAAAATAAAGATCAGAAAACGCCTCTTCCTCCAGTGGGAATGAAAGAAATGCATGCAAATCCCGGTTTATTTGGATATTAATTTAAATAAAAACAGGCAGGGGGGCGGATCTAATCCGGCACCAGGTGTGGCGTCCTTGAGGTGTGACCGTGACCCCCGGGCGTCGCCGGCGCCAGGCCCTGCCGCGGGCCGGACGGCGAGGGAGGCTCCGCACGGCGGGCGTGTGCCGCCGAATCACCGCCACCAGCCAATCAGAGCATCGCCCGCCATAACCTCTGCCCCGGACCGGCTTCTGATCGGGGAGAGACGGGACACGCACACGCTGGCGCACATGCAGTCACACTCACACGCGCAGTCACACACGCATGCTGTCACACATGCACACAATCACACACGCACACAGTCACACACGCACGCAGTCACACAAACATGCACTCAGACTGCCACATGCAGTCACACTCGCACATGTAGTCTCACATACACACGCGCACACACACACACACACACACACACACCTATGCCCAAGGGCAGAACACCCACCTTGTTAAGGGGAAAGAGAGAGATGGCTAGATAGAGAGAGAGAGAGAGAAAGAGAGGGAGAGATAGGGATAGAGAGAGAGAGTCTTGGGTGAGATTGGATCCAGACATGCTTGCTCACGGATAGAATTACATTATTGATCACCCGACAGATTGCGTTATGAGGGACCCTCAGATCCGTGGTGCTGCCATGTACCCTCGGGTCCTGGGGGGGGAGGGGCGAAGGAGGACAGGACGGAGGTGGGGTTCTGGCCTGAGGGAGTTTGGATTAAATTCAAAGAAGAGAGAATGTGTGTGCCTGGACTCTGACGGGACAAAAATAAAAAAATAAATAACAGAGACAGCGCTGATCATCCTACCTGTTTCTTTACAAAGAAAGGGAACCTTGCCTTTTTCATTTAAGCTGAAGATGATGGTTAATTAAAAAGCACTCACTAGAACTGCACAGACAGATTCATAGCAAAAACACCGAAAATGGTCCAACTGCCATAGACGGGAAAACAAAACATTTAACCCCCCCACCCCGCCCCCCTGGGCCCCATGTGTTACTCGACAGATCCATCAAAGTGTTAACCGCATTACCGGGAGTCATTTTCCCATGTAAAACCAGCTGACCCAACACAGGGAGGGTTATTTTTAGTCGGCCACTTCCATCGCAGTATTTAGGGAGCACTTCAGCCCACAAGTTGGTGTTTGACACACGACGCGACGCGCGATACCAGAAGTGGCAGAGAGGGGAGCTGATTAGCTGACAGGGGCCGTTTCGCACACCGCACCACTTCCTGCGCCCTTTCCCCACCCCTCAGACTGGCCTCTCAACTCCAGGGAATGCTGGGAGGCAAATCTGACAGCTCCCCTCAGGGGGAAGGGGGGGGGGTCCTTATCGCCATGGATACAGTGAACCCACTCCGGTCACGTTCTGATAGGGCGGCTGGGACATGTCGGGGGTCGCGGGGAGTCACGCGACCGCTTGAGCAATTTCCCGTCGCCGCGACAACGCCGAGGACCCGGAGCGCTGCCCAACGGCCGAGCGTTTAGCCGGAACTTTCCGGCATGTGTCGCACTTCGATATCACTTTGCGGTTTTGTTTAGTTTTTTGAGCCTCGAAAGCAAAAAAAAAAACTGTCAAGGACAACACAAAAACATCACATTCCTCACCTCCACGCAGCTGCACCACACCACACGCCAAACGCGCCCTTTAACCCCGACCTAGCGATTCTCCAGCCCTGTGAAGGGTAGCGCGTTCCCGTGTGACTAATTATCTGTGAAACCACGTCGCGTGCGAAATGCAGACGTCGGATGAGGAAGCGAAACTGCGTGGAGCAGCCGTTCTCTGGCCAGACACAAACCGTGACACACGGGGAGGAGGACTGTCATTGGACCCGGACCAGAAAGCACTCACAGAACACAGGTAAGCTACAGGACTGTCAGTAGACCTGGTTCAGAAAGCACTCACAGAAACAAAGGTTATCTACAGGACTGTCATTAGACCCGGACCAGAAAGCACTCACAGAACACAGGTAATCTACAGCACTGTCATTAGATTTGGTCCAGAAAGCACTCACAGAAACAAAGGTTATCTACAGAACCGTCAGTAGACCTGGTCCAGAAAGCACTCACAGAACAGAGGTAATCTGAAGGACTGTCATTAGACCTGGTTCAAAAAGCACTCACAGAACACAGGCAATCTACAGCACTGTCATTAGACCGGTAAAAAAAGCACTCACAGAACACAGGTAAGCTACAGGACAGTCATTAGATTTGGGACCAGAAAGCACTCACAGAAACAACGGTTATCTACAGGGCTGTCATTAGACCCGGTCCAAAAGGCACTCACAGAACACACATAATCTACAGCACTGTCAATTAGGCCCGGTTCAAACAGCACCCAGAGAACAGCAGCGATCCAAAGGACCGAACAGCCAGAGGAGGCTGCCAAACTGCACTTACCCAAATCTCACTGGAACCTTTTGAGTCACAAACACAAGAGCTCGCTTATTTTCTTCTTCACGTCGTATTTACTTTTAATCAGTCAACAAGATAGTGAGCCCAGCGACCAGGCACACTGCAGCTCTGCTGCTCTTCAGCCAGAAAAAACGACCAGACTGAGCAGCTTGTCTCTTTTTAACTCCCGGTCCAAAAAGGACACGGGGAAAAAGGGAAAAAAAAATTGGAAAGTGCTGCAATTCGGAGGTCCAATTTGGCAACCCGTTCGCTGTAAACATTGTGGCTGCCGGGGCATATGGTGGGTTTTTTTTCTTTTCGAGAGGGCCGTGTGTGTGTGTGCGACAAGACTCCCGTAATAAAGTTCCCTGACCCCGGCGGCAGCTCTTCTCCAGCTAATCACTGTAATTAAAGGTCTGCGCGGCTCAGAGATCAATGCCGCGATTCAGCCAGCGGGCGAACGAAAGAAAAAAGAAATGAACTACAAAGCAGGGACGACCAACAGCACAGCCGCCCGCTCCGCTTCGCTCACATAAATACACGCTCGTTGTGCCTGTTAGGAACGCGGGTCAAAGTGATGTCATTCCTTTTTTTTATAAAAAGGAGGGGGAGGGAAAAAAAGAGAGCGGCGCGGCATTTGGTTTAGATTAAAGGCGCCCGCCTTTATTTGACGTCGATGTAAACGGCGGGAATTCTGGGAAACGAACGGGCTTGGCTGAGATTGAGAAACCCAGGCACAGGGGCGACGGCCCGTGCCGAAATCAAACTTTAAAGAGATGGGGGAAGAAATCCAGGCGCTGAGCCAGCGGCCTGCAAATGAAGGCCATTGTACCGGGGGGCGGGGGGCGGGGGGGTATCGATGGGGGTCGCTTATCGCGTACGCAGACGCGAGCGTAGGAAAACAAGCCTGCGCGCGGACACGCGAACCTCAGACGGTGTTTACAGAAGCTGGCGATAAGCGGCGGGGGAGCAGCAGCGGCGGGAGAGCAGGAGCGGCTTGCCGGGTGACTCATTAGGGACGAGTGCCTGACTTCGCTCCCGTCTCGCTGGCTGCAGCCGTTACACCTCCCCCGTTAGCGTTAGCGTCTGCGTAGAGCGGAATAACAAACCCCGGCTAAGGTACCTTAGCGAGCTCCAGTAGGAGGGTTTACACTGCCGATGGGAGACTGAGCTTTCATGAACGCCCCCCCCCACCCCCACGCCCCCCACGGGTGAGGCTACGACATGGAAAACCCATGGAAAACCCAGCCTGTCAATCACAGCCTAGCCTGAACCAATAAAAAGGCCATTTTGTTCTCGGCATCAGAAATCACAAGCAGCCTAATGGCAGCTCGTCACATTTTTTATTTCAAGCCTTGGGCTTCGCTAAAAAGACGACGGACGATAATTTTAGCTATATAGTGCTTTTAAAAAAAGTGTTAAAAGCACTTGACAAACGAACAAATAGGAAACAATAATAAGAAGTCGAACGTGAACGTGGGCGTTGGGACATAAAAGCGTAGCTCAGGGGAGGGTGCTGACAGCAGAGGGAGGGGGGGCGTCCCCGGCCCGCTCCACAGCCGCCGTGTTAATGGGCATCGCTGACATTCCACAGAGGAGCGAGGCTCCCATGGAAAGCCCGGCCTGTCCGTCACCACGGAGACGACTCCTTCCTGCCGGCCGGCAAAATAATCACTCGCGTCTCTCTCTCTCGCTTTCGCTCTCGCTCTGCAACTTCTCTCTCACACCGTTTTTATCACAACTTCTCCCCCCTTCTCTCTCTCTCTCTCTCACTCCTACCCCTTCTCTTTCTCACACCTTCTCCCCGCTTCTCTCGCTCTCCCCTTTTCCCCCCTTCTCTCTCACTCATTCTCTCCCTTTCTCTCCCTCTCCTTCTCCTCCTTATCTTTCTTACTCCTCCCCCCTTCTCTCTCTCTCTCTCTCACTCCTACCCCCTCTCTTTCTCACACGTTCTCCCCGCCTCTCTCTCTCTCCCCTTTTCCCCCCTTCTCTCTCACTCATTCTCTCCCTTTCTCTCCCTCTCCTTCTCCTCCTTATCTTTCTTACTCCTCCCCCGTTCTCTGACTCACTCCTTCTCCTCCCTTCTCTCTCTCTCTCCCTCTCCATTTCCCCCTTTTCTCTCTCTCTCTCTCACTCATTCTCCACCTTTCTCTCCCTCTCCTTCTCCTCCTTATCTTTCTTACTCCTCCCCCCTTCTCTCTCTCTCACTCCTTCGCCCCCCACTTCTCCCTCTCATTCCTTACATTATTTTTTTTTACATACTCACTGGGGACGCGACAGGGCCTGACCCCCACAAACCTTTTGATCCGGCCTTTCCGTGAGAAAAGCCATTCCCCCCCGTCAAAGGAAAACAAGGCCCCGGACCGGAGCGTGCCGCGGCCTCTGGAATGCCGAGCTCGCTTGGGAACGACGTCTCCGAGCGCACGGGAACCGAGCGACGTCGGCCCGGTAACGGCTCTCCGAGCCTTAATTAGACGCCGGCGACCGGGCAGACGCCGGGGGAAAGGTGTTCTCGCGCCCCGGCGGCGTTTGGCAGGGAGTTAACGCCGGCGCTATCCCGCGAAAACGTCTGAGGTGGCGGCGATGCTGTTGCTGCTGCTCTGGTACATTATGAGGAAAGCCATAAATCAAGACGTTCCGACGGCAGATATTCGCTCTTATCTCTTCATCTGCCTTTCCAACTGACCTCCAGCTCATGAATTCATTCATTCTGCGGTTTGCATACACGCACAGACACACACAAATACTCGCACAGACGCACATACACACGCAAAACACATATGAACACAGACACATACACACACACACAAGCACACACGGAAATGCAGACATGTACTCTCAAATACAGGTATGTGCCGATACATGCACACCTCTACAAACACGCACACACAGGAAAACAAAATGGGTACACACATACACTTAAATTCATGTATGCTCTTACATATGCTCACACATGTACAGGCACACAGACATGAAGGTCTCCAAATCATTTGTAAAATGAAGAATGTTCCTCAAAGAAGAATCTAGAAAGGTGCCCAATGGGTTTTTGTAGTCTGTTATTCACCTTCACCACCCCCCCCCCTGCACCCACCCCCACCCACAATGGCCCCTTATTTTGGCCCCCTCATGCTACTGGTGCCAGTGACCTTCATCTCCACCTGTTGCCATAGCGACAAGCCCTCCTGCATCTGTCAGACCTCACCCAACCCAACCCCCCCCCCCCCCCCCCCCCCGAAGCTCACCCCCCCAAGGCCTGGCTAGGGCCCAATTCCAGTGGCAAATTAATAACCCAAAACACACACACAAAGAAACCACACGCACGCACAGGGGGGGCCTTCCCAACGAACCGCTGACACCGAGCAGCTAGCAGGAAGCAGTTAGCGGGAAGCAGTGAATCACTGAATTACCAGCACCACTGCCGAAAAGACCCATTAGAAATAATTCTGCCGCGACAAAACGGATCCGTTCGACAAATAACGTCGGAATTTTGCCATCTGCGCGATGAGCCGTATTCTCAGGTGGCTGAACGCGGCTTTCGCACAGCTACCAAAATGGAGAAAAGGCTCGAAGGCTCGCTTCGAAAATAAATTCATTAAAAAAAAAAAAAAAAAAGAGAAGAAGAAAATCCCAACAGGACTCCAGTGCCTCAGAGGCATCCTGGGATACCTGGTCGTGTTTTCAATCGCCCCGCTCCTCCAGACGGCTTCAGCGGCTGAATCTTCAGAGTTTCTGAAAAAGCCGCAAATTAACCGCCTCTCGATCTCCGCCAAAGCGCGTTTACTTCATTCCGCGGAGCGAGGGCGAGCCGCAGCGCCGCGTAGCATCAGCGCTCGCGAAAGAGCGGCGGCCCTCCGTCGCTCGCTGAACGCCCCCCCGCCGACGCCGCGCGAGGAGGAACCGTTTAAATAGGCAGCGCTTGACTGGCATTACCGGGGCCTCTAACAGCTCTCTCCCCACCATCGCACGCAAAGCCAAGCTAGAGCTTTAAAAATAAATTCTGTTTTTCTCCTGATCCGGGGGAGAGAACAAAAAAAAAAAAAAAAGCCCAAATAAATTTATTTTTCTTTGCGGTTGTGCACCGCGCGTCGGCTCCAGATGGCACAGAGGGAAAGGGGCGCGGCACGGAGCGCGGGCAGCACGGGCAGCGCCAAGGGGCGGAGGGCTCGAAAGCGTCGGAGACGGCGACAGAACGCCGGCGACGGTTTTTTCGCGTTCCTCGCACCCTGGGTACGCCGGCTTGGTCACCATTTCCTCATGTTGTTTTTTTTTTTTTTTTTACCATGGAGATGGTGGATCTCTCACCCCATTGGTTGGGGGTGGAGAAGGGCCGGGGGCCAGAGGGGGGGGTCCTTTAACAGAAGCCTGCTCTGGAGTGTGAAAACAGAGTCGTGGTGGAGTGATATGGGGGCTGGGGGTGGTGCGGCTGATACAGAGTTGGGGGGGGGGGGGGAGGAGTACAGGGGGTACAGGTGATATGGGGTTGGGGGGTGGAGTGGGACGGGGTTGTGGGAAGGTGGGGGGTACGGGTGATACACAGTTGAAAGGGGGTGGAGTAGTACAGGGCGTATGGGTGATACAGGGTTGGGGGGTTGGGGGGTTGTGGGTAGGCGGGTGGGGGCGGTGTAGGTGATACTCCGGTGGGATCCACCCCCGTGGTTCGGCAGGCTTCCACATCTGCTCGTTAGAGGCCGTGAGAATGAATGTGATCTCACCTCTCAGCCGCGCCGCCGCCCCCCCGCCCCCCCGCCCCCCCGCGGCTTCGTTAGCGCTCGCATACGAGCTCGGGGAGGCGGGAGGGAGCCGCGGCGCGGAGAGAAGCTCTCGCAGCCAGGGCGGGGCGAGGCACGGATGGCAGACTCCGGCGGCTCCGGCGGCTTCTGTAGCGCTTTCCATTCCGTCGGCAGCCAATCGGGGCCTTCAGAAACGAGGCGCGTGGACGGCGATGCCCGGTGGACCGCAACGCGCTCAAAACCAGCGGACGCGACGGCCCCTCGGGGCCAGAGTCTGAGATTCCTGGGAAAACCGGAGCAGAAGGTATCCGTTTTCCCAGTTACTGCCAGCGAAGCATCGGAGTACAAAAGCCCTGGTGGGGGGGGGGGGGGGGGGGGGGGACCAAGGCGAATTACCCGCTCCAGCACCGCCGCCATGACGCACGTGATCTCACGAGCACTGACTCACGCTTCCCGAAAAAACCAGGTCACATGTTGCATCTGGGGGCAGCCCGGCACATTCCCAGCCCTCAGCGCCCCCCCCCCCCCCCCCAACCAGGAGCAGAACGGGAGCCCTTTCAGTAACCCTTACTTTAGCACCCCTCCCCCAAACCACCTTTATGCTGAAAACCACAACTGGTCACCCCCCCCGGCTCACACAAAGACAGGCTCCCCTGCTGTGGGGAGCAGTAGACGGAGGAATGAGCGGGGACTTCCTCGAGTGTGGAGAAAGAACAATGCCATTCTGCAGGGCCGCTCTTAACCCTTTAAGGTGCAATATCACAAACATGTGACTAGAATGTTTGTAACGGAACATTCTAATGCTGCTGTAACAATCAACGGAGTTCTAGAACACTGACATGGAATGTTGAAAAAGCATTCCGAAAAACGTGTGCGTCAAAGGGTTAAAAATAATAATAATAAAAAAGAGACTAATGTAGAACACTCAGATGTCAACACGCAAGGACTCTTATTTTTCCTTTATTTAACCAGGTATAGGTCATCTGAGAAAGCAATTCTCTTGCAGTAAGGGCCTGGGGAATCAAAGTGGCTAGCAGGGAATGTTGGGGATTGTGTAGCCAATCAAATGTAGTAGGGGGGGGGGACGATTGGATGGTCAGAAGTGGAGAGGCAATTTTTGAGAGAATTTGACCTGGACACTTGGGTCAACACCACTGCTCTTTCAAAAAAAAAGTGCCACAGGATCCATGGCGATTACTGAGTCAGGACCTTGATTTAACATCTCATCTGAGCGAACTCAAGCTGCATCTCACTTTAAAACTCCTCCTAGGCGGGAGGCATGCTTATCCCTGTGTCAAAACCACCGGAGAAACCCGAGGAGCTGTGAGCTCAACGCAGGAATTCCTTTTTAACGATGAATGCCTGGACAAGTTCCAACTACGTACATTCCACAAGTCTCCGCATCCTTATCTTCTTTACAAGCGACAGGAACGGACTGCGATGAAGCCTGTGACGTGGTGGGTGCTGGGGAGGGAGCGAAAAAGGGGGGGGAAGCAGAACGGAAACGAAAGCCTGATGAAGCCCAGAAGGAAGTTCCAGAGTTCTTGCAATCCAGAACTTTCCAGGATAGTTTGCAGTTTCATTTTCAGAAACAAACTTTGCCCGGGGGCGTGTTACAGCAGGAAGTCTGGGGCTGAAAGACTGCCGGGCTGTGCACGTTGTAATTGAAAGATAATAAGAGCTTTGTCCTCTTCCATTCATACCGCTGCTAGAGCCCAAGCACGTGCACTCGAATAACACAGGGCTAACCCCAGAAACATTAAAGGGTTTATTACTCGGCTTAGACATTATGGCATTTTCAGTGAGGCGGAAATATCCTCTTATAAATAAAAATAAAAAAACAGAAAAACGCACGTATGAAATATCCAAGGTGTCATTTCTCGTGTGTTTACAATAAGTAGAATTATATTTTTAAATGTTTAATACGTTGATAAGAAATCAGGAAAACCGCGCCTATGAGAGAGAGCGAGAGAGCGAGAGAGAGTGGCATATTGCCGTACCGAGAGACGACCGTTTTAAGTTGCCTCCCGTGAATGCCCGGTGAACAGATGGCTCTTACTCGGGCACGTGGCCCAGTTCAAGCTTAGGGGGTGTTTTGGTCGGGGAGTCGGGGGGCACACCCGCCCAGCCACCCACCAACCCCGCTCGTGCCCACCAAACGGGGACAGGCTATTCTTTAATCCCACGCGCTGGCACCGCCGGCAGGAGAATCGTTTGTTATTTAATGAGGATTATCCTCTCTCCCGGATGCAGCGTCTCAGCGTCTCATTTACAGCATGTTTGCATCTGGGGAGTGAAGATGGGGGTGCTAAAAACAGTTCTAAAGGAAGACAAGGCTGTACAATTGCCCGTTTTGGGCCGATGCCGGGACAGCCCGGTACGGATTGACAAGGCAGATCAAGAGATTCTGGACTCGCATGAATAAAGCCACTGTTCCCATTTTTTCGTGAATACCAACAAACCCGTGAAACTGCTCAACAGTAGCCACAAAACAAAAAACAGATATGCAGTCTCTATCTCTCTCTGTGGTTTTATGAAACTTCACGGACACTCTGAAGCAAAAGTCATCTGTTCTGAATGATAAAGCCAAGAGTTTGGTCTCCGCACTATGCCGGTTGGATTCTTTATTCGCACCACACCGTTATAAGAAATGCGATCAAATTTACATACTGTAGCATACGCGCCCTTCAGTGCGAGCACTGTGATTCACTTGTCATTAAACCCATGGTACCAGAGAGCCATTTACAATTACACGGTGTCCACACAGCACAGTTCAGGCTACATAACATCCAGTGGAAAAATACAAACACTTTATACACTCCAGGCAGAATAGCCAAAGACAGTGCTGAGGCTACAACTACCGGTCGCTTATCCTATTCACAAGAAAACAATGCAAAAGATGATCGATGCAAACACTGTATGCTACACACAAGTGTCCCAGTTCATGTTGCAGAGTGCAACATGCAAAATTATTCTGTTTTGCTCGAAAAATGAATCGTGGACTTTAGTATACGCCCGACAACTACTCTGTATCAACAGATAGGGCTTTTCTACAATTATGTTTACGCTTCGATTACCAAGAACAGCAATTGTGCTATTTGCCATAGTAATCCAGTGTAAACACGCAACACTTCGTGTACATGCTAGAATCAGTGCATTCAATTGCTCTCCGGCTAAATACATTGTCAGAACATAACGGTTATAGCGAAAGCGTCAGCCTATACCTACCACCTCATGTTCTAATTTCTGGAGGCTAAAAACCAAATCGGACCTTCGATCGACTATTAATACATACACATTAGCATACACAGGCATCTACGTTCTTATAAAGCTCAAAGTTTCGTGAGAAGTGCCACAGCGTAACACAGGCGAGCCCGCATCCCTTGAGCTGCACCGTATCGCAGTAGCCTACAGCCTGGAAGCAGGCGGCGGTAGCCCGTGCTTACTGTAGCTAGGTAGATTACGTTTACTCTTCACAAAAATAGTTACAGTGCTGTTTAGCTACACCTGGTGCAGTCATTGGTGTTTTCAAATCAATGTGTATTTATTTTTCAGCCGAACAGAAACATCACGTTTGGACAGGCTATTGTGTTAAGGAGTGAAAATTATTATTCAACTTACCTTCAAAGCAGTGATTGACTAAACTGATGCGGTCCAGATTTGTTTTCCCCCTTTAAAAAAACAAAAATAAAACCCGATACACCATGCTGGGGGAAAAAGTTCACATCTTACTCTTCGCGAAATCACAGAGAGCCTCGCTAACGTACAACACCATTCCCTGTGAGCGCTGAGCCCGGTCTCAATCCTAGGAACAAGGACACGGGTTAAATGAAAGAATCCAACAAAAAACAGAAGATGTTCTCCACGCCCAGGTAGCAGGTCACATGATGAGGCCAGGTGTGCTTTGCTTCAACATGCGTTTCTGTTGGAGACACACCTGTGAGATCCGTTCACATCCGCTCCGACCGACATCTGAAACAGGAAATCGAAAAAAAAGACTACAAGGGAGAGAGTGAGCGAGAGCCCGACCGTAAGAACAGCGAGCGTGCAGTTGCCTACTCCCCACCCCCTCTGTACAAAAAAAAAAAAACAATTTCTGAGTGGATCAGTTTACGCGAAGGCAGGGAAAAAACGAAACACTAGGAAAACACAAGAGAACAACCAACGACCTCACTGTCCTCCCCCAAATTAATGACAAATGGGAATGTCCCAATAATATCTTCGATAAGAGCAAATTTATTTTCTCCTCGTTGCTTGTTTCATGTAAATCGCGGTGATTCCATTTTAATCCCCTGCAGATTAGTGTCGAGGGGAAGATTAGGGACGTTTAATTTACCGGAAAACCTATACCGATAATTTGGTGCAGGCAGTATGTTTTCTTTAACCTTTTTTTATTATTAGTATAGGGGTCAGATACTGTACATTGTATACAGCGCACACTTCTAAATACCTGGGTCATTCACAGATCTGCAATTACCCGACTGTTATGATGCAACGTGTGGAAATAATGGTAACCTTGTGTTCAAAGATGACACAATAATCACTGCCATATGGTGGAGGGCACGACTTGCTCTGAAGATATTACACAGTAACTGTGGAGCCAAGCGCAACCGTTATATTAGTCTACAGCTGCAAGGGAATTGAGGTGAAATATGTGAAATGAATATATAAAGCAAGTCTTTCACCTCAAACACAAGACCCTGGGTGGTTCAACATTTTGGAAGTTTTGTAATTTCCTATGGTGCTGGAAGATGTTATTCTGGAAACAATACATATTTTTTGCACTCCAACGTGCAGGAGACAAATTTGTGGTTTCAAATGTTTTAAATACCACAATGGTGGACTAATCAGGGTAATACGTCAATATTGTGAATCGTCTTTTAATGATAAACACATTAACTTCATATTTGTACCCGTGCTTATGAATAAAATATGTTTGTTATTGTGTATTATGTGTCTATTTTATTATAACTGGTTTTAAAATAAATATGAAGATCTGCCAGCATTGCTTAATAGCTTAATTTGCGCACATTGCAGTTTATGTCAGCCGGTTGAATGGACAGCTTACTCCCTGTCAAATGCCAGAGAAATCTCTAGTAACCGTTTAAACTCCGGGCTGGGTACTACACATCTGTCTCTTCGTCGTGTAACCCAAAATCGGGTGCATTTTTGAAACTATTCCCAGCTCTAAATTGGCCCAGAGGTTCACGGTGTAATTACAGTCGCTCCCTGTCAGGACGACCGAAATGAGAAAGCTGACGGCACTAACAAAATCTTTGTTTAGGAAACAGATTGTCAGGAGGTTAGGCAAGAGCGAGCACATTATAAACACAATTAGCTGGCTAAGAGACATTTAATGAAAGTGAGAAATGAGTTCATTTTTTTTTTCATTTCCCTTTGACCTCCATATTTTTTTTCTCATATTCTGAGCGCTGAGTGTGTCTGCACTGCAGTCCTCATGGGTTGTCCTGAGGTGTTGCCTGGAAAATTTGAACTTTGATCCTGAATGTCTGGATTTGGTACAGCACAGATTTTGTCCCCATCATTGATCATTACTCCAGGCTTTTTTCAATTCAATTTCCCTTTTTCTGGCATTGGTTTTTGTCCTCTGGCATTTAACCTGGTCTTTTTAACAAAGACAAAAGTTAATGTAATTGAAAATTGACTTATTTGAGCAAAGATTCCATTTTTGTTTTTGGAATATGCTTCCATCCCTTTGGGTCATAAGACCAAACTCTTTTAACCATTTAACCCGGCTGCTTCATACGAAAGAGAATAGTTCAATTCATTTTTGATAGTTTTTTTGACAATACTTTATTTCATTTAATCTTTATGTATCCTAACCAGGCAGGCAGGCCAATCAAGACACAGAATCTCTATGGGGTCCAACATATACATATTACGTCACCATTTATGTATTTGCACAAGTAAACAGCGGAAGTCATCTAATAATAAATTTGTGGGAATTGAGCTACGTCCCCCACGAGAGTCTGTGGAGCGGCTGGTTCCGACAGGGGGAGGAGTCTGGCAAGCCCGAGCGTGCCGAGCTGAAACCAGGTCACTCGTATCGCCCGCGTCAGGCTGCCTGCACCAGCCTAGCACTCGCACTGATCCAGTGCATACCGGAGCTTAGCCGGCATTATGCTTTTCCGAGCCAGCGCGCGCTGGCTGAGTGCTCTATGAGTATGCAGAGTCAGACCGGTGTCAGACTGTGCTGTTAACCCACGTGGGGCCACCGGGATGGGGGGCGCGGGGCAGCGGGGCAGCGCCGATTCTCGCAGGACTGACGCTGCTGACACCACAAGGAATGTGGCGCACAGAGAACAGAGAGAGAGAGAGAGACAGAGAGAGACCAACCACCCCAAACATAACCATGTACCTATTTATTGATTCACTCTTGCTGCTGTTGTTGCTGTTATTGTTATATAATGTTACATCTATCGTTGTTATTATTATTATTATTATTATTATTATTATTATAATAATAAAATATTATTAGTAAATGAATTGTATTATTATTTTACATTTTATATGTATGCTTTGGAAATAATTACAACTGTATTTCATGCCAATAAGGCAACTTGAATTTGAGAGAGAGGGATACTTTGTCTTTTGGCATCCTTTAATAAACCATATCACCTACAAACAAGTAAACTACCCAAGACACATAGAAATAAATGACCTGTATGAATCATGAAAGAGAGAGAGAGAGAGAGAGAGAGAGAGAGAGAGAGAGAGAGAATGCTTAGTCATATACATTAAATTGTTACAATCTATCACACTATTCCATACAGGGAGACAGAAAGAGAGGGAGAAAATGAGAGGAGGTAGAAGGAATGAAAGACAGTGAAAGAGCAAGAGGTAGAGAATGAAAGCGCGAGGGAGAAAGCACATGAACGAGAATGAATCAGAGGGGAGAGAGAAAAGAGCAAATGAAAGGGGAAGAGAGAATGAGAAAGAGAGAAGGGATGAAGACAAAAGTAGGTAAGCCCCCTCAACCAAGAGGCTCAACAACAGCCAGAGGAAATGAAAGCCCAGCCCAGACATCAATGTGAGACCCAACAGGAAAGAGACCATCCCAGAGACCGATGTGATACCCAACAGGAAAGAGAGACCATCCCAGATATCAATGTGAGACCCAACAGGAAAGAGAGACCATCCCAGAGACCGATGTGAGACCCAACAGGAAAGAGAGACCATCCCAGAGACCGATGTGAGACCCAACAGGAAAGAGAGACCATCCCAGATATCAATGTGAGACCCAACAGGAAAGAGAGACCATCCCAGAGACCGATGTGAGACCCAACAGGAAAGAGAGACCATCCCAGATATCAATGTGAGACCCAACAGGAAAGAGAGACCATCCCAGAGACCGATGTGAGACCCAACAGGAAAGAGAGACCATCCCAGAGACCGATGTGATACCCAACAGGAAAGAGAGACCATCCCAGATATCAATGTGAGACCCAACAGGAAAGAGAGACCATCCCAGAGACCGATGTGAGACCCAACAGGAAAGAGAGACCATCCCAGAGACCGATGTGAGACCCAACAGGAAAGAGAGACCATCCCAGATATCAATGTGAGACCCAACAGGAAAGAGAGACCATCCCAGAGACCGATGTGAGACCCAACAGGAAAGAGAGACCATCCCAGATATCAATGTGAGACCCAACAGGAAAGAGAGACCATCCCAGAGACCGATGTGAGACCCAACAGGAAAGAGAGACCATCCCAGAGACCGATGTGAGACCCAACAGGAAAGAGAGACCATCCCAGAGACCGATGTGAGACCCAAAGGGGGAGAGCCTGTACAGAATGAAATAGTCCAATTGTGTTTGAACTGTCTGCCAGCCCTGCTGAGTAATTCGGAGGCATTACAGTGAGAACTCTAATAGCGCTGGAGAAATTGCTTTGGTCTCAAAGGCATGTTCCTGCAGAAAAATATCTGCTTCTGACTGAATTAAAGAGAGCGGAATCAGAGGAGAGAAAAAAAACAGAAATGATTTATTTTTATAATAGACTTTGGCGCGCAGTCTTCCTTTTCAAAGAGTCTCTTGACCAACATTCAAATTCAAAAACAAACACACAATTATCCATTTTAATATTTCACTTTAAATCCCCATGGTTGTCTCTATTGGTAATCCCCTCACAATGAAAACATACCATCCTCAATCCCCACACAATTTCAGAAAATGGAAACTTATTATTTTAAAAAGCAATCTTGTCCTGCTAAGTGATTGTAATGCAATGAATATAGATACTGTTTCAAAATCTGAAAACACTCCACGTCCTTTGAAAATTGTGGGTTTTGTCTATTGGCAAATAATTCTGTTGCTTTAGTTTTGTCAAGGGATCTGAGTGTTTTTTCTTCACGTTTACAAGAGGTCATGAAAAGCTAACAAGCCCAGTGTGGTCAACTGGCTGGCAATATGTATGTAGAGTGCCCTCTGCTGTTGTGGAAATGTAGTACAGGTAGTCACTTTTTCCATGACCTTGAAAAATGAGATAATTTAGATTGGACTTCACACAATGTGTTTCATGATCTTTAAATAATTTTAATTTGTCAAGTATAAAAGCAAAATGTGGATATTATAGAGGTTATATGGATTTTATAATCATCACAAGGTATAGTGACATCATGACAACACAGACATCATGTAACATTAGTACACATTAGACTGATATAGACTTCGTACAGACAGTTGACCCAAATCAATTTTTTCCCCACACATATCTGCAAAGTATCTAATCTTTTTCTTAAAGTTGAAAAACCAAATAATCCCAAGGAATTGTATATTTTCCCTTCTGATTTTGACCATTCGTACATGGTCCAAAATCCAATACAAATCCAACAGCTGGCCACACGACTTGTGTCTTGAGTGCTTTTCTCCTGTCTCCTTGCGATAAAGTGTTGACAATGTCATGACAGAAATAAGACAGACAGAGCTTGTTTAAACACACACGTCTGATCTGGCCATTTGTAAAAAAAAAATAAAAAAAAAAATTTTTATTGTGTAGACTGTCAACCAACGCTGTCAGATTTGAAGAAAACATCCGATGCGGGCAGTGAGGTCCGCTGTGTAAACACGCCCGCTGACTCGGTCTGCAGGAGGTCGAAAGTGTGGCACGAGGATGAGGAACAGACAAAGGCAGACCGAAAGAGAGCACGTACACAGGAAACGGACCAGGTGGGCTCATCTCCGAGGAAGATCAGTCATCAAGACAATGAGCAGCTAGATTTAGCCCGTTATTATTATTATCTTTATTATTATTAATCTACCCTCAAGTGCATTATCCCTTTATAATGAATCAGGTGAGCTAGTCTCCAAGGAAGAACCATTCACAAGACAAAGAGGAGCTAGATTTACACCCATTCTGGATATTATTATTATTGCTATTGTTATTATTATTATTATTATTATTATTAGATCCCATTCTCTACATTCGAGCGCATTCTCCCGATATTATAGAGTGTCGCGGTGCTGAAGGAGCTGAATTTGTGTGGCACCTCACTGTGAGAGGAGACATCTGCTCCACCACCAAGGACCAGCTGGAGAAAACCACACCCGAACAGGACGAACCGCAGGCAGCAGGGAGCAGGATGGCAGGACCTGCGGGGTGTGTGTGTGTGTGACAGAGAGAGAGAGGGAGAGAGAGAGAGAGAGAGAGAGCGTGTACATGTGTGAGTCTGTGTTTGCGTGTGTGTGTGTCTGTGTCTGTGTGTGAGAGAGTAAGAGAGTGCGTGTACGTGTGAGTGTATGTGTGTTTGCGTGTTTGTATGTGTGTGTGTCTGTGAAAGTGTGAATGTGTGCACCTGCCCGTGTGTGTGTGTGTGTGTGTGTGCTCACTGTAACTTATCACTCAGATCAGTAATTAAAAGAGGCAGAGTCTCAACAGAGCTTAGGTTTGTGAGTGCATGATTACAGGCAGGGCTGAGTGGGAGTTCAGACCAGATAATACCGGTGACATTCTGCAGCCTGTGCACAGCCAGGTCCAGGTGTATTTGCTGACCCATTTAAGGTATTTGTTCACTTTTCTTAAAGCTGTAGTGTAAACCAAGTGAAAACATTATTGCCTCTGCCCTGCCTCCAATTCCCACAATGCATTGTGAAGCTGGTTTTGCAACATCTGTTCATAAACCACCAGCCTGGTGTACTGAGGCAAAATATAGAACACTGTATATGAGTATTACAAGCACACACTCACACACACACACACATACGCAGAATTGTGAGTGTGTTGAGTGTATTTAATTAAAATTCACTGGAGTGCTTTGGAACTATTTTTATGCATTAACTGTTACCAAGTAAATTTATTTTGAAGAATGAATAATAACAACTTTTCTTTTGTAGATTAGGCAGTAAATTATGGGCTTGATGGGAAGGTTTGCCTGTAATATGTTGTCCAGGCATGAGAGGGTTTCAAAGCTGTTTGCATTCTTATTAAAAACAAGAGCTTATTGGTATGCTTGCCTGCTACATTAAAGGGAGAGGATAACAAATTCAATATCAGATTTTCAATGAAGTTGCCCCCTAAAGGCCAAGACCTGGATTCTTAATGTCTCTCAGAATATGAGTGCCAGTCTTGGATCAGATTTGCATTTTAGCTCATAACGTAAGAGATCAGCACTCACACCCTGAGATACTTTATAAATGTGGATCAACATTTAATACGAGGCTGTACCATGTGTGTGTGTGTGTGTGTGTGTGTATGAGAGAGTTGGTGTTGAGTTAGTGCTGGTGTGTGTTATTGGTACGTGTTAACCCTACGCGTTAGCTGTGCGTGTTAGCAGCGTGTTGGTATTGGTGCCGGTGTGTGTTAGCTGTGCATGTTAGCAGTCTGTGTTAGCTGTGCATGTGAGCAGTCTGTATTAGCTGTGCATGTTAGCAATATGTGTTAGTTGTGTGTGTTAGTTGTGCATGCTAGCAGTGTATGTTAGTGATGTGTGTTTGCGCTGGTGCGTGTTAGCTGTGTGTGTTGGCTGTGCATGTTAGCGTCGTGCGTTAGTGATGTGTGTTTGCGCTGGTGCGTGTTAGCTGTGTGTGTTGGCTGTGCATGTTAGCGTCGTGCGTTAGTGATGTGTGTTTGCGCTGGTGCGTGTTGGCTGTGCATGTTAGCGTTGCGTGTTAGTGATGTGTGTTTGCGCTGGTGCGTGTTAGCCGTGTGTGTTGGCTGTGCATGTTAGCGTCGTGCGTTAGTGATGTGTGTTTGCGCTGGTGCGTGTTAGCTGTGTGTGTTGGATGTGCATGTTAGCGTTGTGTGTGTACTGAGGCCTGGACAGCACGCACAAGGGAAGGGGAGAGCTGGTTGAGGTCCTGACCCGCTGTCTGGGCCGAGTGAGCAAGCGGTTTGAAACAGGGAAAAGCCGGTGCCAGGCGCGATCCGGAAACGCGCGCGTGCTTTGGCCCGGACCGCGCTGGACGGCTGGGCATTATCTGGTTCCGGCCAGAGCTTCGGCTTGAAACGGTGCCACTGCTCAGCCATCTGCTGCTCTCTATTTTTAATCTCGCAGCCCAGAGCTTTCTGAAACACGGTGTCAGAGGCCTTCATACCGACTCTCGTGTCCGACATACCCCTCTACGACAGGCTCCGTCCCCGGAGAACCAGAAAAGCCGGCCCAAATGCTGATCCGCCAGCCAAAATGCTGATCCGCCGGCCAAAATGCGGATCAGCCGACCAGAATGCTGATCAGCCGACCAGAATGCTGAGCCGCCATGCCAAATGCGGATCTGCTGGTCCTAATGCTGCTCCGCTGGCTGGAATGCTGATCCAATGTCAGAGATGCTAATCCACCAGCTGGAATCCACCAGCTCAAATGCTGATCCACCAGCCTATATGCTGATTTGCCAGACCAAACACTGATCTGCCAGCTCAAATTCTGATTCGTCAGCTGAAATGCTGACCCACCGGCCTGAATGCTGGTTTGGCGGCCCTAGCGCTGATCCGCCGGCCCGGCGATTCTGCTGCAGAGGCATTCGCTCTGTCTCTCAGACAGCCGCAGGGGTCTTCCCTCCCTTACAGTCAGCACCCAGTTCGGACCCATAAAGGCAGCCAGGGTGAGTTTAATGGGCAGTTAGCCGCTTTATCTGTCCGTGTAAATGCTGAGTCACTGCGAGAGCCCGAGCGCCGTGTGGCTCTCCAAGGGCCAGAGCGAGCCATTCTGAGCTCCGCCCCGTTCTCCATGGCTCCCCCCTCACCGAAATGTAATAAAACTAAAAACATCCTGAAATAACTAACATTCCAGCACTTCACACTGGCAAATATAGAAATTATTGCCACTCTCCATTATATATTGCACCATTTTACACTGCTGTATTTTCATTATTATTTTTATTATATTAAACAAAGAGAACACAGTTACATTACATTGCAATAAATGCAGTTTCTGTCTGACTGTAGAACAGTTGCCGGTTGCGCGTCGGCTGTTTGTTTGAAGCACCGCCCGCTCGAACAGAGTCAAGTCTAGCGCTGTATAACAGCAAACAGACGGCAGCCATTGTTTCACCAAGTGCAAGCTGTTGGCTCGCCCGAGTTCAGCGTCACGCTGCCTTTGCTTCCGCCATTTGGACTGTATGCGACAGAGAAAAAGCAGACGGTTGGGCCATTCTGTTTCACGGTCAGTGATGACACTCAGTCCTGGGGGATCTCTCCTTTACCATTACTGCCCCCTCTGGCCACAAGTAGCATAACACCACAGCTGCTAAGCAGGTCCTACAAAAGCAGGTGATTGGTTAATACTTGGATTAGAGATCTCCTGGCAAAACTAAGTTACTGCTGGAAGAAGTGTTGGTGGGTCAATGGGGGGCGCTCTTCCCTCTGGAGCCAATTGGAATCCAATGCCTCAGCACTGTGTTGTAGAAGGTAAATATCCCTTAGTACATCTGACTGACTGCACAATCCCTTGCATTCCCTATCCACATTGATTGCAGGTTGCCCCTGCCAAAGAAAATTGAGTTCTCGGTCGTCCTATCTGGTTAAATAAAAAATGAATAATAAATAAATAAAACTCTGGGCATGGTACGCAGTTTCTAGCCATGGGGAATTGTTGTACAGCAGGTTTTTCACAAAATTATTTTTCCACTTGGCATCCATCCCGGTGGTTAGATGTTCAGTTCAGGTATTAGACAATTGCACTAAACCTTTACTGTTTTTTAATTAAGTCCAGAAGCTAAAATGCTTTCGGTATGGCACACACACACATAAACACACGCAAGAAAATGCTCTTGGAAGCCCATACTCCCCCCCCCCCCCCCCCCCCCCCCCCCCCCACCCCCCCCCATCTGAATCTCTTCTGCTGTTGCACGCTGGGAAATGGCGGACGGTTGCATGCGACGCCAGAGCAGAGAGTGCCATTAGTGGCGGAATTCAGCCGAGATTAGAGCCCAAACTCTGTGTAATCCACTTATCGGCATACCTGTCCCCGGCTTCCCGTAATTCGGCTCGCGACGCGACGCTAAGCCCCGAGACTCGCCCGCCGTGTCTGTGACAAAGGCAAATCCCTCCGTAACTCATCTGCGCAGGAAACCTTTTCACTAAACCTTCCGCCGCTCGCTCGCAGACACATTTTCCGCGCCTTTCGAAACGCCAGACGTGAGCCTTTTTTAGCAATTTCAGCAATCGGCAACCACGACCGCCATAATGGCGTTGCGAAAAGACTCGTCCTAACTTCAGGATCAGCTTGTTGTCATGCTCAAGGCCTATATTCCGTCCGCTTTTTTTTTTTTTTACCGCCTGAAAATCTAATTACCCATTTTGAATCGGAGCCATTTCTTTCTTTTTTTTTTAGATTCTATCAGTGAAATGAGACGTTCCAAACTGCGGAAGTCAAATATTTATCCTCTTCACTGAGCAGGGAGCTCTGACCTACAGCTTGAGTCTGAATATGCAGTTTCAGCCCCACTAAACAGGAAGTAATAGTTTATTCAGAAGCCACGACTTAACTGCAAAACCAAATAAGACTTCAACGGTCACATGCATGCACATGTATGTAAAAATGTATTCATTTTATCTTAACAAACTTACTTTCACCTTTATATCATGACTTTACTTGTACTTCCTGAATTGTGTCCTTTGTTGGAAAACACTGAGTATTGCATATGAAAA
Source organism: Anguilla anguilla (assembly GCF_013347855.1). Classification (NCBI taxonomy): domain Eukaryota; kingdom Metazoa; phylum Chordata; class Actinopteri; order Anguilliformes; family Anguillidae; genus Anguilla; species Anguilla anguilla. The sequence continues at coordinate 47,012,248 of NC_049207.1, read as the reverse complement.
GTGCTTTGTAAATTAAAAAAAATGAACTAATTAATTATTATTATTTATAATAATAATATCATGTATGGTCAATGTTGGTCATATCCAAGAAGGGCTGGTGCGGGTGCAAGTTTTTGTTTTAGCCCAGCACTAAGACACCTGATTCTACTTATACTTGACTGAGTAGCTAATTAGTTAAACCAAGTGTCATAGTGCTGGGATAAAACAAAAAACTACACCCACATTAGCCCTTTTAAAAAAAGTTTGGACACCCCTACTGTAGCACATATAAGCTGAGGTAATTAGAGAGAGGAAAATGAGGTACAGATATCTGTAGCAAGATCACCTTTTAGCACCAGCTTTAAGGCAAAATGACATCAAGAAAAAGACAAAACCGATTTTCAAAATGCTGGCAGACCGCCATTTTTAATCCATTTTCCTGCTTTGTTTCCGTGTGCAGGCAGGAATATAAACATTTTCATTTATGTGACAAATAGCTAAGTGGCTAATAAATAAATAAACGAGCATGTCATTGACCTTTAAAACCAGCAAACTATCCAGCTTCACCAATTCAGTGATTATGAAATACAGAACTGAAGAATCAAAATGGAGATAATGAGATCTTTTTTTTTTTTTTTTTTTTACAAATTACAGAATTAATTCAGCGCATCAATATGGCCTCATCAAAATTCAATTATCTCTCATCAACCCTGAAAATCAGTCATATTCTAATTAATGTTATCTTCATATTCCCCCAGGGTAATTACTCAAAACTGAAGGTATGTCATATTAAAGGTGGCAAATATAATTGTTAATTTACCCCATTAGGTGACAATTAATTGTATTTTGCTAAATTATGCAAAGTCAGGCTTCCATTACAACATTTACCCACTCCTCCCGCCCGCCCCAGTTCTCAAACAATAATCCGCCAAGGCACAGTACATTCCTCTCTGGCAAAATGAGTTATTTGTTTTATGACCATAAGTTTCCCGCGTAATTATCATAATCTTCTTAATCAGAAAAAGCTTTCATGGAAATCTCTGCCCATTACAGTAGGTGCATGGCTGAATGGCGTTGAATAATGGACTCGGAAAGGCAGCACAATCCTATGCAATGCGATGCATTCTAACAGGGCAGATTTACTGTGTCTTTCACACAACCTTCATGTTACAATCCCAGGGTTGTAATAATATATTTTGCCAATATATTTATAAACGTCATACTGCTAACCTTAGTGTGTGACCTTCACCCCTTGACCTTGAGATGTGTAGCATTATACTTTTGCATGTCTGTATGCATATGCGAGTGTTCTTGTTTGAGTGTATACTGTGATTGTGTGTCTGTTTTTGTGTATACTGCATGCCTGTGTGCACGTGTGTGTTTGTGTGCACATGCATGTTTATGTGTGTGTATGTATATGTGTCTGAATATGTGTTATATAATGTAAATGTGCACATGTGCATTCCTGTGAGTGTTTCTGTGTGTATATGCCTGTGTGTACACATGTGTGTGCATGTACCCTTGTGTGCATGTGTGTGAATGTGAATATGAATGCGTGTGTATGGCCCTGCGTGTGCATATGTATGCGCGTGTTTGTTTGTTTATAGCAGAGCTCCACACAAAATCAATGAAGTCTAAATGAGGAATGAATGATGTCAGAGATGTCAGCCGCAAAGAGGTGGATAAATCTCCCGGCGCACGTAGCGGGACGTACCAGAACACTTAGCCTTCGTTTGAAAAATGCCCCTGAATCCGGCGCAGCCACTTTCAATTTGAGTCCCTCAGAGTTCCACGAGTCGCCATTATGAATATTTACTGTTATTGTCACAAACTGCAAAGCAGAGACTTAATACTGAATAAGAATTTCACAGCCGCCCTGTAAAAGGGGGTAAAAGTGAGTGTGAATGTCGTTCCGCGGGTGCGATGAGAGACGCGCGACGAGAGCTAACCGATGTTTTTCGGCATTTCGTGCCAACTTCAGATTTTAATTTTTTAATTAGCCCAGTCATTAATTTGATTTGACGTTTATTTATTTTTGTTCTATTAAATGAAGAGCTACAGCTGCGGACTGCTCAGGCATAGGTGAACGCACACAGAAGTGAGTCGGAGCTGGTGCGCACAGCTGTTGGGAATATTAAATCGGAATAATTGGCTTGGAACAAAAGCCAGCCAACAGACGAGCCCTCCAGGAGTGGAGTCTGGTTTAAATGATACTCTGGGTTTTTTTTTTTTTTTTTTTTGCGCTTGATACGCCGGCCGGTTTTGCTTGATTCTCCTTCTAGAATAACCAGCACCTGATGTTTGTGCGAAACGCCAGAGCTGGAGCTTTTAAAGCCCAAAAGTTGCTGAGCCTTAAGGAACGCTAATATGATCGTAATGTGGTGGCATTGCAGGCTAGCAGCCAGGCCGGCTGCTCATGTTAATGTGATGATGCGTGTTTGTACAGAGAGGGTGGTATGCTGGCGTAGAATGCTGCTCTTGTGTCTCCCCAGGACAAACAGACAGACACTGGCTTCCACATGACGTGCCTCCTTGAACTGCATGCTCCAGTCCATTGGTTTCATTTGATAATCAGAACACAAAGAGAATTACGCACATCTATAGAATTACACATATGAAGACATATGTTGTCAATGCCTGCTTATACAATTACAGTGCTCATAGCTGTTGCATGCATCAGATGGCCAAATTCTGTTACCCAATTCCAGAAAAAAGAAGCCAATATCATGCCTAGTGAACTCCAGGATTCCAAACTAAGAGTAATGACAGAAAATGGGGTAGTTTACAAAGAAGGGCCTTATAAATAAAAACAAAATCCAATGCTGAGTGCTCCTCGTGGCAAGAGAGGGCCAACCTACTTGTCTATGTAGGATGTGTACCATAATAGTCACCAGTAATAAATCTGTGAGCTGCATGGTAAACAGCATCAAAAGGCTTGACTCTGTCTTTAATAACGGAAGGAAAAGCCAGGAGTTTAAACTAGCAATATGCTTGCATTTAACATGACTCAATTTTGTAAACAGCGCCCTCACCTGGCCATGAAACAAAGCACCATAGACCTTTTCCCACACAGCAGTGAAGTGAGAATATTAATCGGTAATGACTGTATAAAGTTTTAGTTCATTGGTAGTGCAGGTTTTTTAAATTATCATTACAGTTATACGGCTCATTTTGTCACTTCATGTATATATTTCCTCTCCAGTGAGGTGGCTGACATTCCTCCTAATTCCATCTATAAAAATGAAATCTTGAAGCCTTTTCTCTATTTTCTACTTCCTCATCTCTCCCCCACCCCCACGTTCCCTCTCACTCTCTCCATCTCATTCTTTCTCTTTCCCTCTCTCCGTTCCCTTTCATTCTCTCCCCCTCTGATTTTATCTCTCCTTTTGCTTTCTTTTCCTCCCTCTTTCCCCCACTGCGTCTCCACTCTCTAGCTCTCACTCTTTCGGGCTGATTTGCATTCAAAAAACTTTATTGACATAGGTCCTCTCCAGCCAAAGTTCACATACCAGTAATACTCTACTGGCACATTTGGGAGTTTAGCAGACCACAGATAGCACTCAAAGCAAACACCTATGTTTACATTAATGCCCCACTGAGGAGAGAAAACTCGAAGCAAAGAGAGAATATTTGCATTAGTGCTTGCCAGTGTGGCATTGGTTTGAAACAGCGCCCTCTGCCTGACACCAGAGCATTGCAGCCCAGCTCAACATTTGCACCTGTATTATTATTACTCCAAGATCAGCACGCAGGGAGCCACTGCACAGCCCATCAGCCCTCCGGCAGGGTCACCTAGGAGACCGGCCTCAGCCAATCGCCGCAGGGCAAAATCCAGATGACTGCATTGCCCCCGAGTCATCAACGCCCCACTGGTTATGATTTGTGTGGAGAAATGTCCGGGGAGAGATTACTTTTCTGCGGCTGAGGCTGGGATTAACCGCTTCATTTAACAAGATGAATCACCGCTTTTTGGGCACAACGGTTTCAAACGAACAAGACTTTCTCTCCTCCTTGTGAGCAGCGACGATCCCACGCTAAGTGCTTCGCTCGAAAGCTGATGTCACGTCTTTTCACCCTGATTTAATTAGCGTGTGGCTACTTCAGCCGAGTATTATAATGGAGGTAAACTGTCTACAGTGCCAGAGGGCATGGGGAGGATATTAGCATACCTCGCCTTGCAGGACATCTGACACCAACACCAATAAAAGTGTTAATGCAATATTCATGGGAGTTTTTTATTCTACATGTAGTTTTAAAGCACATGGTGCATTTTTGTACCATGTTCACTCTTTTTGTCATGCCATTGGAGTGTGACCTCCTTTTGTGGCCCTCCCCCCACCTTCCCCCTCTCACCCCCCTGCTTCTCTCTCTCCCCCCTGCTTCTCTCTCTCACCCCTGCTTCTCTGTCTCTCCCTCTCTCTCTGCAGTGTTAATGGCTTACACCAGGTGCATACATGTGTGTTTGATTAGTGATTCTCAGTTCATCTGTGCTGTGAAACTAAATAAGAGCTCCTTTTGTACCCCTTTTCCTTCTTTCTCTTTCTCTCTCCCTCTCCATCAGTCACTCTGTTTCACTGGCTTGAAATGGCAGTGTTGCTAAGTCAAATGTGAGTGAGAAATAACAAGCAAATCCACACACACACACGGTCACATCTCCTGGCCAGTGATATATCTACAGATATATAAAAATAATCATTAATAATCCCTGTGGCATGACCATTCAAAGCAAACAAAGCACACACATTATAAGAAGTGACATTTCCCTTGGACTGATAAAATAAAAAATAAATGAGACCCATGGGGTAAAAATCTGGATGGCGTCACGTACTGTTTCACCCTGGGCCATTTCTCAAAGGGCCATTCAGCTGCCCCACCCCCACCACACAACTTAAAAACAAATTAAAAATTGAATTTAAATAAACAAGGACTCTTAACAGCCTACTGTGAGTGCCCTAGCCCACTCTGACCAGGCAGTGAATACGTGAGATTTCCCAGCAGGCTGTTTTCTGAATGTAAATACTGTAGATAGAACCACCTGAGAACTACAGTACAAAGTAAGACACATTCGGTTAGGAGGGGGGTGCGGTCACAGTCTTTGTTCCAAGCTCTTTTCAGCAGAGAAACTAGTCCTGGTTTGTTGGGGGGGGGGGGGGGTGGGGGGTGTTCCCAGAATGGAGTCTCCTCTTGGATATGAACCCCACCAGGGAGATTCGTTCTTAGAGGGCACCCAAGATGACTTCTCTCACATGGCCTTTCTCCGAGCTGTACACAGGAAGTAGTTCCTGTGCAGCTGACAGTCACCACTGCAGTCAAGGTCAAAGGTCATAGTTCACTACCCCAGATTAGGTCACATTACATTACATTACATTACATATAGTCACGAGTCTTGATTCTGAAGTTTCCCACTCATGCAGACACACACACGTGCTTTCTCTATCTCTCTCTCTCACTCACACACATGCACACACAAACTCATATACTCTGTCTTTCCCACACAACACTCTTTCCCGCTGTAGAGCAGGTTTGTGCATGAAGCTCCCTTTATCCCATTTGCCCTGTACGGTATATCATATTTATAAAACATTTATTTACAAACTTTACTCAGTCCATCTCCCAAAGAAAAAAGGACATCCATCCTCCATTTAGAATTGAGAAATGACAAAATCCAGAACCTCAGTACAATTCACGTGATGTAAGTGGTCTGAAGGTAAAAGCTATTGCAGTCTAAGTAAACAATCCAATTTTGAATTAAACAAGAGATGTATATCACACACATACACACACAGAGCACACAGACAGTTGAAACACCACACACTCAACTTTGAAAAGTTAATGCACTCTAAAGTAAACAATCACATTTCAAATCAAACATGAGACAAAGCCCATTAGGGGTGTAGCTGAACCCGAATACCCTATTTGGAAGGACGCAGATAAATCTCGGTTGACGGTCTTCTGAGTGTAGTTCTCAGAAAACCCAGCAGGAAATAAACTACATTGGCCAGGTGGATCATTTCTGGCTTAGCTAGTCTGTTTCAGTGGGAGAAAAAGAACGCACTTACACACAAACACACACACACGTACGCACACACACACAATAAATCTCATTCTTGCATGGCATTTAACCACAAATTATACAAGCGCTTAAGCAATTTTCACTGGAATGTTTTACTGGGAGACCAAAAGCACTGCATGTGCTGAAACCCTATTGCTGAGGATTCTATTTATTTATTTTCCCCTTTTGCACTCAAGTAACATTTAGCTGCAAAGAGCCGGGCTTGGGAGGCTTGTCTGGAAGGCTGAGCCCTTGCCTGTGTTTTATTAGTGGTTCTGTGTCCCAAGAGCAAACGAAAGCACATTTTGCAACCCTCTTCTCTCAGCCTCTCTCTCTCTCTCTTTCTCTCGCACATTCAGTCTCTCTCTCCCCCAGTCCTTATCTCTCTTTCTCTCTCTCACACGCACACACACACACACACACACGCATGCACGCTCACACTCACAGACCACCAGCACCGCTCTCTGGGACCTCACCAGCCCTTCTGTAGCGAGCTAGCACAGAGACAGGAGCTAGCTGGAAACGATTTGCTGCTTCTTCAGAGGAAGTGCAAGAGAAGGAGAACACGGTGGGGGAGTGGGGAGAGCGGGGGGGTCAGAGAGGGACACTGGCGCAAACGGGCGTATCTCAGCCTCGGTGTTCACCCCCGAGAGTGTGGGAATGGAGGGGGTAAGAGGGGGGGTAAGGGGGAGAGGGGGCGAAGAGGGTCCCCCAGTCAGACATCTGGGATGCATCAGCGTCCCAGCGTAAGACTGCCTCTCTTTGTCTCAGCCAGCTGCCAGACAGCTTAACCTCAGCAGGGTAGAGACGGCATGGGGCTGCTGCACGACTCTCCTCTCTCTCTGCTCACATACACCCACACATCTGCTACGCATCTTAGGTTGGGAGCTCTATTTGAATGCAGACAAAACCTGGTGCTCCCCCCCCTCCCCCAAAAGCAGCAAACATGTACCGCTCTTATCACCCATTACCCTCACATGGCAACAGGGCACAGGGAGAGAGCGAAAGAGAGAGAAACTATTTAGAGAGCGAGAGAGTCAGGCGTCTTAAGATTTGTCCCTGGTGGAACGGTCTTTCATGCTCGGTGGCACAATGGGAGCGCAACATGAAAAACCCAAAGTGTGAAAAACACACTTCAGTCGAGTCAATCTCTGGTGCACAGAACAGCAGAGCGTTCCGGAGTGAATGATTCGAGCAGGCGTCTGACTTTGTACGGCAGGACTGCGGCCTTATCTTCGGGGAACGTTAGCCAGAAGATCCCGGGCGCTGTTCTCCAGCATCCCCTTCACAGGGTAAAAATACGCTGGGTCTGTGCGGGGATGTCTGTGTGTCGGGGAAGTGATGCTTACCGCCTCTCCTCCGGTTGGGAATGAGCTGGCGTGTTCGGCTGGCAGAGAAAGCCTTACACCCCCCCCCCCCCCCCCCCCCCCCCCCCCCTTAGAAACACAGCACTACCCATCTCTGGAGAGGAGGGGGGGAAAAAACAACAAACGCGACGGCAACAAACAAAACAACAGATGATTCTGGAAGTGCTGCATCTGTTCTGGACGGCCATAAATTGTGACTAGCATCTCAAACGTGAGTCTTTAGCAGGGAAGAGGCTGGCTGCTCGGGCTGGGAGCGGGCCGGTGCCAAATCGTGCTCTGTTCGTCAAACGCCTGCGCTCCGCGATGCGCTGTAGCGAGCAGGGCCCTGCGTCGCCGCCGCCGCCGCGGGTTTTATAGGCTGTGAAATTGAGCCCTCTGGAGCGACGCGTGTTTACGCGGCTTCATTAAAGCCACCTCTTTAGCAACCCACCTGCAACCTCGCCGTTACCGGCAGCCTACGGAACCTGAATCGTCTCCATTAGCGACCGACCTGACGGACAGGCTGCCGATCGCAGGGCGCGGACAGCGCCGAGCCCCTCGAAAGTTCTGGAAATCTCCCGGGTTCGGACCTCGAACTCCGGCAGGGCGGTGGAGGTTATAAAACCAGCTCAGAGAAGCAGCATAGGTCGTGCTGCAGTTTCTCACGCGTTCACGAAAATCCCCAGAAAATTCAGGGATTAATGCGCTACAAATGCAACATTGTCTCCTGGACATTTCCATGAAAGCCCCCTCCCCCAGCCCCAAATCTTCCACAAAATCAGTTTTGGTCTGGTCGTGGTCCGTGCGACGTACCCACATTTCAAACCACGCGTCTGTCTTCATCCCCATTTAATCTCACAATTAAAAGAATTTATGCATTAATTAAAAGTGGACTTTCTTCCGTTTCTGCGCAAGGAAAGGAAATTGAACGAATAAATCCCAGCACTGATCTCTTAGCTTAAATCTCAGCCCATTACAATTTAATTGCGAAATTTGCCAGACTTATAGATTCCATTTTCATAAGTGCATACGTTAGTGTGTCGGTATTCAAATTTATGCAGGAGATAAGAGCGGATTATTCCGAGCTAATTAGCCAGCTCTCAGTTGTGGAAAGTTATATAACAGTTATAATGTTGGCTTGCGTTAGCAGTATTAAGGACAGCCAGGGCCTACTGGATGAACAATTGACAAGATTTCCCTCATCGGAAAAGGGATTTCCCACAGAGAGAACTCAGGGCAGACACAAAATTATGAACACAGCATCTTGTTTCTCCGTGCTCCTCGATCGATCGATTGATCGATCGGTGGTTTGCCTGGTCCCATAGTAGAGGCAGAGGCACCTGAGATTTTTAAGTCTGCTTGACTGCATGCTGGGCCCCGCCCATCATTGACTAAATCAGGTTATGGTAATTTTTCTCTACAAGGCCCTCTTCTACATTTTGCTTTTAAATTATTGCCCTTATAAGGTCAAAGGCACTCTGATTTTTCTAATCAACCCATCAATCAGGTTAGTTGACTCTTTAGAGGAATGGCTCTCAGTCCTGGTCCTGCAGAGCCACAGGGTTTGCTTGGTTTTGTTGGGATTCGGCATTGATTTTAAATCAGTTAAATCAGCTTGATTATGCAGTGAACTTGCCTCAAATGGTTTCTTGGGTGTGAACTGGTTCCTGATTTTAAAGTGAAAAAAACCAGCAGAACCCTGCAGCTCTTCAAAAACAGGGCTGGGAACCTGTTTTACAGACATGAGACAAAATGAAGGGCCTGATTTACTAAGAAAAATTCTGTAGGCCTGATTTACTAAATCCTTTTGCATGCGCAAAACCTTTTAGCACATGCAAAACTAATAACACTACCAATGATTGGTGCAAAACAAACACCATGACCAATCATTGGTCATCTTATTGGTTTTACATGTGCAAAGAGGTTTTACATGTGCTAACGGTCTTAGTAAACAAGGCCCAAGGTGACTGAAATCATTAAAATGCTCCATGAAACTAAAATCAATGTACAGAATTTAAAATAGACATAGCCCTTAATATTGGTCTTGCTCTACTATGTGCATCAGACTTTAAGAACATCTAGCTTACAATAAAAAACAAAACTGACAAACTAAGAGGTTTGTCTTAGTTTCAACATCCAATCTGACTCACTGATTCAATGGTTAATTACCTTATTACTGCATTGAAGTTGATAAAGTACAACTGAATCTCAATGATTGGCTTTCTTAAATATGTAATATTATATGTTTTAAATGTCTATTATTAAATATGTAATATGTATAAAATTATTCCATTCAACAGGCCCTGCAAAATGTCTTCAGGAACACTTGAAGAGCAGAATTGACAAGAAATACTCCATAATTTGCAAATTAGCACCACCTACTGGAAAAAAGAAATATGTGCAATATTAATTTTGACCACAAACACACACAGAGCTCAGCTGATCAATTGTAGCCTATAGGCTCAGGGGTCCACTCCAACTCATAACTCAATTTAGTGAGAGTTATCATGGTTAATCTGATGACTAAAGGCAAATCTTAATAAGGATTGAATCAAATGAAATCAAAATTTATTTATATAGCACATTTCACAAACAATTGTCGCAATACACTTCACAGACAACCCTGGCTTAAACCCCCAAAGGTAGAAAAGGTAGATAAAAACATGATTTAGCTATATTGTGTAAACACAACAGAGTGCTGTTTACAGACAAATATAGCAATTAAGAAAAGAATTTCATACAAAATAACCAACAAATGTTTTCTGTTCTCTGTGTTTTTTGTTCATAAAAACATCATATAACACCAGTCAGTCATTCCCAATGTTGAAACATATTTCAGACCTTGACAATAACATCCGTAGCTTTTGAAGGGCCGTATGCAGGTTTTGATTTGGGGACCTCGCTCTAACCCAAAATTGTGAATATTATTAAACATATTAAAATATAATTAGGGGTCCCCCTGGCGGTCATGGGGGCCTACGCAGCCATTTGTTGCTTATTGGTTCGAGCCAGCTCTGGTATAAAACCATTTTAGAACGACAACAGTAGCCTGAAAGAAAATGAGTTGTTACAATGATAGAGTACAGAGAACATAAACACTGAAAACTACTTAAGAGCTAATTATTGGCCACTGACCAGAAATGCCTAATAAACCCTATTTCCTAGAAGGTGAAGCCTATTATACCTAATGGGAAAATGGTGTCAAGAAGCATCACAGAACATATTCTGTAGTTTAATAAACAATATTTTGTATTTAAAACTTGAATACTAAATATTGTCGGGCAGGGCTGGGGCAAGTTCAGTTTAAATTCAGTGAATTGAAGAAATGAAATTAACATAAATTAACATTTTAAAACAGATTAATTGACATTCAGTTCATTTTCCTGAATTACCTGAACTGAAATTTAATTGACACCAACCATACTGAGTGATCCTACCAAATAATTTAAGGTTTATTTGTTGTATTTTTTTAAAGACCAGATACAGCATGTTTAGCTCTCTGTTATAATGAACAGTCTCCAGATTTTATAACACAGTAATGCTTCCCACGACCTCTTGGCGCATTCTTGAGCAGAAACAGCTGCACTCTACTGTAGCTAACATGTATCATGCACTTAGCTACAGCGTATAACTTACAAACTCAGCACGAAACGCACCCAACAGCTGTGAACATCTGAACAGAAAAATAAAAACAAACTTAAAAAAACGGAGGGACAAACGAGTACAGTAAGCTTAGCTGTGAGTTTATTATTGTTTCAAAGTAAAAAAATAATTACATATATTCGGGTTCGAGTTTATGGCGTTTTACCCCTTGAACAAGCTGTAATAACGTTATAATTTAGCGAACTAGCTAACATTCAGGTCATATATGTATGCCAAAAGAACAACCGAACTCCAGAAGGATAACTTTTCGTTTCATTTTTAACTAGAGGGCAGCAATGGTTTTTGTTTTATTCCAGGCCATCGACACAAATTTTCCGCAGACGTACTGCCTTAAATGTTGGATCGACCAGTTTTTTTAATAGTTGTGAATTATCCAGTTGACTTACCCCTCGGTAGAACGACACAACGCTACGCATCACGTGAGCAACATCCTTCCCTAGCAATATGGCTGCTCATTCGCATAGAATCACACAATACAGTCAACTCGCCTTCCTAATTTCAGATTATTATATTTAGTAGAATAATAAAATTGGTATTTGGTATAAATATGTGCTGTCTGTAAGGCAAGAAAGGCGAACGCGATGGACAATAAGTATAAATATATTTGTTGTGACGAATCAGTTAAGTCATGTATTTAACATGTTCCAGTATCCCACAATGCACTGCAGTCTGTACACTTCTTTTTATTTTAAAACAAAATACATACATGCACAAAAAACGAAACGAACATGGGGTTTTTTGCGTGTACTGTTCTTGTTTAGCCTAAACGAATAAATAACAGAACAATACCCTTAGTAAAAACATACCATTGACGTGACGTTTCTAATCAAGACTCAGTCTGTAGCCCTCGCCAACGGAACAACAGCTTTGCGCAGTGGCAGTATCGTAGCCTATGAGGTTTATCCGAGGCGCGATTATTGCTAGTTGAAAACTTTACCCAATACCCCGCCTGGACGACTTGCAATATAGTCGGCTATGGCAATTTTTGACGGTCTCTAAGGAGACTGATTTACATGTATCAAAAAACGAAACTTATTGAAGGATTTCTTTTTCAAAAAGTAAATCAACAGGAAAATGGTTACGTAGCTATTAGCTCGGTGTGCAGCCATACCTTACACTACTCAGCAGTGTTATATCCCAATGTATACTAAGCAAACAAATACCCAACTGCAAACAAAACATGGGTAATTTAGCCGTGTGACGTAACCTCATGAATGAGCAAAAACAGACAGTACAAACACGCCATAGGCGGTAGGCTACTCTCTAGATCCACTCTCTGTCTCTCACCGAATACCAGTAACTTTGCGCAGTGGCAGTATCGTAGCCAATGAGGACTATCCGAGGCGCGATTATTGCTAGTTGAAAACTTTACCCAATACCCCGCCTGGACGACTTGAAATATAGTCGGCTATGGCAATTTTTGACAGTCTCTATAGAGACTGATTTTCACGGTACAAAAATAAGATACTCTAAAAATTCACCTTGTAAGAACTAAGAGTAACACATCAATTATGCATTGAACATGCCGAAAGAAATAAAAGTATAGTAACACGCGTTATTGTACTATTGCCACACAAATTGATATAACTTGGCCCTGTGTTTTTTCATCTTATCATCCGAAGAGAATATGGTCATTGAAACTTTATATCACAGGACAGTGTCAAATGCCAATCATTTATAGTGTAAATAATCCGCAATCCAGATGTGACTATGATATATGTATATATGATAGTGTAAATTATTGTACGTTTCTTTGTATACATTTCTGTAAATGTGAATGTTATATGCTGCTAAAAAAATTCCCCATGGGGATACCACAGTATTCTATCGATGTGTCTATCTACAGTATCTATTTTACAATCAGTACAGTAGGCCTACAAGAACTTGTACATTTTGTCAAATTAACTTCACAGTCAAGTATAAACATATTCTTTATGTAGTGTAAGTTTTAATCAGCTGATTAAAAAATCACTTAAATGGCATCTTCCATGAGGCAATTTTTATTATTTGACACATTCCTGTGTCAAAAAATTTGAATTACCACATTTTCTTCAGATAGTAAGATGAAAAAAACACAGGGCCAAGTTACACAAAATTATTTAGGGAATATTGGGTAGCATTGCTTAGGAATAGAGCCTATTTAATTTGTGTGAGCTAGCTAAGATAGTCAATAATGTTTGTTGTAACTTGGCCTTTGATATCAATACTTTTAATGACATAGAATCTCCAAGTATGAATTCATGACTTATAGACAGTGTTCTGTATGCGTGAATACACAAAATAAAGATGGTGACTACAATGTTTTTAAAAACATGTTCTACTGGCTGAAATAGCATCACATGTGCACTTCCTTATATTTTGCCTGTGTATCCACGTATCCTGCAATTGGCTACTTTCAGCAGACCACTTTGATCAGACAGTGTTTTTGGTAGGTGTAGTTAAGTGCCCAATGGGGAGAATCATTGACTGTGGGACTGGTGCATTTGTGACAACAAAAATGGCAAGAAAAAGGAGGAAAAAATGCTAAATAACCCAGGTTTGGGGCTTTATTGTGTACATGTGTATCTGAATCCAGTGTGTTTACATAAGGTCAGAAGGTACAGAAGTTACAGTTTTTTAAGGCTGAGAGTCTGTGGTCATTATGGTTATTTCTGTAGGAAACCCTGAAAAGTGCCAAACAGGCTGTGCTGTATAGGTAAGGGGCATGCCCCGCCAAGCTGTAACTTGGCATACCCGCTATCCCAATTATGATTGGTTTTGGTTTCATGATACTGATAAAATCAAACTGATGTTTGAAACTTAAGTATTAATCAAATATTATTCATTGCCTAGAATACGCATTGTAGCCTGCACCTATTGCTCACACCTGTGTCTATTATGCATAACATACTAGTTGCATGAATTACTAAAAGAGAACTAAATAATAACTGTATAAGTATGCATAGGATGGGCCATCTATTTATGGCAGAATGAAAAAACAAATCCTCCATTTGTTCATCATTATGAAAACCCAGGACCTCATGACTTAATATTTTTAAATCAGTATTTCATTAATTTCAACAGATTTAATAACCTCAATGTTTCATTTTGATATATGTATACTACTGGTTTAGTTAGTCTCAACTCTCTGTAAGTATTATGCCCTATTCCACGATTCTTATCATATTAATTTATATTTACATACCTCAGTACCCTAGCATAGCAACAGCAAGTATTACATGTGTTGTGTAAGCCCACTGGCCATAATGACACTGCTGAGGAACCAACAAGGTCATTTGTTCCAGGGCCCCTGGATAGAGGCGCATCTTACAGATCTTTTTGTTTTGGCATCATGATAAAAACACAATGATTGGTGCCTTCAGACTCTCTCCAATCTCTTCTAACATTTCCTAGCGCTCCAAAATCACCCAATGTTTCAGTTGCCATGTTGAACAGATGGATCATGCTGAGTTAAGATGGAAGTAAGCTGTGTCTAAAATAATACTGTAATATTTTGCTTTTTCTATCTAACATCAGGGTGTCAAGTAAGCTTACACCTGAAGAACAAGATACAGCCTAACACGTACCAATCAAATATAGTAATCAGCCAAACACTACTCATGTTTCAGCATTAATGTTGAAACATTTGCAAAACTTAAAATTGTAAAGAATAGTCAAAAAAAAAAAAAAAGCATAAGAATAGTTCTGAAAAACAAGCTTTACAGTAGTATTGCTCCACTGGCCTGTATCACAGACCAGGATTACATAATTATCTGGATAATTGCAGTGAGCAAAACTCGGAACAGCTTTTAACATCAATCCATGTTCTATATTTTGGAGGTTTCTGAGTTTACTTAGCGCAATTATCCAGCTAACTCAGTATTCCTGCTTTGTGATGCAGGCCGCTCATGTTTTCAACCTCTTCCCATAATTGGAGAGTAATGACCTACTGCTTCCATGAATCTGTAAGAATGTCAACTCAGAAACTTTTGTAAAAACAGTCCATGGAACAGAAACCCCGAAGGTCCATCGTTGAGTCAGAAGCGTGTATGTGACTCCAGGTGTGTCATCAATTTGTGCCTATGGACAAGGCTGGTATAAGGGTCGTTGAACAAACTGGGCAAGGGGGTACCACCAACGGAGAGTTCCTCTGTCGACGCAAAATAACGAAAGTAACGTTTAATTAACAACACAGGCGTTAGCAATTTAAGCTAAATTAACTAGCATGTTCCATTTTTCTCATGCGGATGTATCTATTGTAAGCTAGCTAGCTAGCTAGCTCATATTAATCAGACAACGTCAATTTCGTAGCCTCGCTTTTAATAGTTTTGAATTTACTACAATGGGCAATAAAACGCATACTGTATAATTTACTGACGATCAAACGCTATTTTCAAACAATAAACGCAACAGTTCACACAAATAGCCTACTACAACTTTTGTTTTCGAGCATTATTCACTCACCAACACGTGTGCTCGCTTGCATGAGACGATACACACAGACATCAGCCACAAACCCCCGAACCCTTTCGATACGCCTTCTTTGCAGAATGCTTTTGATTGAATAATGTGTGTAACTAACGGAATTATCGACCAATAGAAAAATGCTGTCCACACGTACCCAAGCGACAGATACCATCGAAATATACAAGAATTAGGGACAGCATCCGCTCATCGGTTCCATGGATTCCTATTGGAGCTGCTCATTGGCGCATGAAGCCAATTCAAAGAGGCTGCTGTGTTGACTATTGTCTTTTTTGGCAACATAATATGCGTACTAGGAAACTTAACATGAAGAGATGAATAGGAATTTTAAAATATCATATCTGTACTAAAGTGCAATTCAGAAAATAATCGGTCCCAGGAGAGTAATTAGTTCAGTGTGAAAAAATCTTATAATTTAAAAGTACTCCCCAGTATAATTTCGCCAGGGTAAATTCATAGTTTTGAATGGACTTCAATCATAGAGCGTACATAGGAACAGGAAAGGGTAGGAGGAGCCAGGCGGTGAAGCCTCTACTGCGCATGCTTGAGGGTAAAAAAAAAAAAAAAAGGTGATTTAACAACCAAAGAAAACTTAATCGGTCAATTTTTTGTGATCATAAATTACATTATGTGCTGCAGTTTCTGAAACAATTGTTTTGGTCCAGAAGTCGTGGGAAAATATTTATTAAAATGTGGATATTTTATTACATAATTTTATTGCATATTTTAAAATCTGCTTTTCATATGAAACGTAACGGTCATCGCTAGAGTTATGATGACCAATGAGAACGTTTTATTTTGACTTATAAAGTCTGATATTCCCCATTCATTTAATGGGAGCTCCAATATTTTTCCCTCAAGCGGAGTACAGGCTTACTTCCGGGACTTTACAAGCTTGGGTCAGGTGAATGCTGGCCAGTCAGTCTAGTTAAATACGCATGTGTGTGTTGTTTCGGCACGAGAGGTTGCAATACCTTTGGCAACCACTGGAGTTTGCGAGCTTCATGGGATATGTTCATCCCTGGACCCCTGGTAGATATTAGTACTTGGAAAAAAAGTGTAGCTTTGAACAGTGTCCTATCATGTGACGTTTATTCGAGGCGCGATTATTGCTTGTTGAAAACTTTACCCAGTACCCCGCCTGGACGACTTGTACAGTTGGCTATGGCAATTTTTGACGGTCTCTAAGTAGACTGATTTATTAGTACCAAAATTATTTTTTGAGTACCACAAATGATAGCTTTAATTAATAATTAATGTTACATAAGTAAAGTAAAAGTAACATTAAAAAAAAGTAAAGTAAAATATAACGATCTATCCTCAAACAGTAACACCAGTTGTACATGCACTTAAAGTGTTCTAACAACCCATCATGCACTGCAATACGTGTTATACTTAAGTGTTTCAGCCTAACCAAACATACACCCAACTAAAAGCGAAACATGTCCAGTTTAGGCGTGTCGTCAGTGTAACTCAAAATCATGAATAGGCAAAACGTGTCTTAAGTAGAAAAACCCCATAGACGTCATTTATATTCTCCAGATCCACAACATACCTCTCGGCAAAATGACGGTAGCTTTGCGCAGTGGCAGTATCGTAGCCTATGAGGTTTATCCGAGGCGCGATTATTGCTAGTTGAAAACTTTACCCAATACCCCGCCTGGACGACTTGCAATATAGTCGGCTATGGCAATTTTTGACGGTCTCTTACGAGACTGATTTACATGTATCAAAAACAAACGTAACTAACTGCGAAAATAGGACCCATGGGAAAGTGATTAGTTACTAGCTCAGTATGAAGCTGTATCTTAAACTACTCCGCAAAGTATTGCAACCCGATGTATACGAAGCAAACAAATAACCAACTGCGAACAAAACATGGGTAATTTCGGCGTGTGAGTTCCGAAAATAACTTCTTACAAATACTTCACCAACGCCAAAATGAGCAATACACGAAAGTTAAACCAAATTTCTTGACCTGTAACATCATACATCGTACCGTAAACGTTTAATACCCCACCATGCATTGCAATGTGCATTATATTCTTACATGTCTAAACCAAACGTTCACCCAACCAAAAACGAAATATGCCAAATTTAGGTATGTGTCGGTGTAACTTCAATTCGTGAATGAACAATAATGTATCCAAATTAGAAACATCCCATAGAAGGGACATACATTCTCCAGATCCACTACCTGTCTGTCTACAAATGTCGCTAGCTTTGCGCAGTGGCAGTATCGTAGCCTATGAGGTTTATCCGAGGCGCGATTATTGCTAGTTGAAAACTTTACCCAATACCCCGCCTGGACGACTTGCAATATAGTCGGCTATGGCAATTTTTGACGGTCTCTTACGAGACTGATTTACATGTATCAAAAACAAATTAGATCAATGAACTATCAGCAAATATCCGGAATACAAACAAAACAGTAACTGTAGGTTACATTTCACATTGTTCTGCAGTATGTTACTCCTATGTATACTAGGCAAATACCTAACTGCAAACAGATCATGGGTAATTTAGAAGAATGACCCAGAACGTGTACGAAATACAAACACGCCATAGGCGGTACATACATTCTCTAGATCCACTCTCTCCCTCTCACCAAATACCAATAACTTTGCGCAGTGGCAGTATCGTAGCCAATGAGGACTATCCGAGGCGCGATTATTGCTAGTTGAAAACTTTACCCAATACCCCGCCTAGACGACTTGAAATATAGTCGGCTATGGCAATTTTTGACAGTCTCTAAAGAGACTGAATTTCACAGTACCAAAAATCAGATGCTCTAATAGATGCTTAAATAGAATTGAAAAATACCATACTATTTAAATGCATAGGACAAAACTTATTCTGGCTGAAAAACTAGATACTCGAAAAGATGCTTTCATAGAAAGGATACAACACATGACATACTATGTCTGCAACAATAGCTGTACATGCATTTAGCATGCATCAAAATAAAAAAATAATACGTATTAGGGTGTTAGTT
Organism: Anguilla anguilla; assembly: GCF_013347855.1. Classification (NCBI taxonomy): domain Eukaryota; kingdom Metazoa; phylum Chordata; class Actinopteri; order Anguilliformes; family Anguillidae; genus Anguilla; species Anguilla anguilla. Next base: position 46,993,749 of record NC_049207.1, on the reverse strand, counting down.
TTATGTAAACATACAGGCTACCCATCAAAAACGTAAGGTAATATAGGTCTGTGTCGCCTGCGTAACGTAAATTCATTAACCGATTGAGTAAGGCAAACTATGAACAGCAGAGGTCACTCTTCATCTATATATCTATTTCCTCCAAAAGTTCCTCTAGGGGGCAGCGTAACGCTAAATAAAGCCTGCATTAAGCTTGATATCAAGGGACAGCATGATCTATCCATCGTTGATATTTGCATTAAGGGTATATTAGGGAAGTCAACGATTTTTATTTTTCTCCTTTAAAAAAAAAGCACTTCCGATTCACTCACATGTGAACCAATGGCTATTTTACACCCTACAGGCCACAACTACAGGTGAGCCAGTGACTATTAATCTAATGTAATGACTATTGTACACCCTACAGGCCATAACTACAGGAGAGCCAGTGACTATTATACACCCTATTATACTTCTCACCCTGGATAATAAACTCAGTTCCGAGCAACACACCACTGACATCCATGAACACTGCCAACAAAGACTAACTTGCTAATTAAAATCACTTTCTGTTACCCCCAACTTCTGTTGTTGTGCTCTACTGCTCCCCTGTTGCTTTGCCATTTCCAGTCATTTTTCCTTTATCATGAATTACAAATAAATGAAAGTGTATGGTGTCTTTATTAAGACATGTAGGGAATGTTGCAAGTGTGACTGTAGATTTTAGACATGTTTGTTCGCTTGGTTGGTTATGCTGTAACCCTCATTAGGAATGCACAAGACTCATTATCTAAGAGTAGCGCTTCTTTAAAAAGTGAGAAATATTTAAATGAAACTCCCAAAATAATAAATTAATGGTCAATATAAAAATAAGTGTCAGAAATAATTAATAATTAATAGGATCCTGTAGTACTATTAGATAGACAAACTCACTTATTGGTTGATCATCTGGTTAATACAAAAGACGACTGCAGAACCCTATACTTAGCAGTCTTCATTCACAGATCTTGGAAAGCCTTCCTTTGTGCCATGCTTGGGAACAAACTACAAACCCACAGCTCATTGGGGAAAATAGGTTTAGCTCCTTGGTAACCATGTGATGCTGCTGGCAGTCTCTATGGTAACCCAGCTTCCCTTCTTAGTTCTTAAGATTTCTTCAGCTTGACTATAGTCACTAAAGAATATCCATTCTTTACTCGGGTAAGAGGGGTTCAGTACACTGCATACACTGGCCAATCCAAAGTTGCTTGGCTTCAGAGTTCTTTATCCCTGCCACAATGATATCTAATCTCATGGGCCCTAGAGTGTGGCTAAACTCACTGTGATACCAACATGAGACATACAACACAAATTTACTCATCCACACATACAGTATACTGGATCACACCAAGGATGAAAATAGATCTAATAAAAAAACATTTTATGAGAAACAATATGCATCTGTAAACCACCTAAATTACACTATAATTCCATTATGCTCTGTAATAAAAGTATTATTATTATTATAGACAAATAGGGTGGGTGTAATTACTTCTACATAGCTTAGAGCAAACACAGAAAACAGCCATGGAAATGAGAGGACATTAGCTAATGTTTACAACCCCCCCCCCCCCACACACACACCAAGTAAATGTTTTCAGGCACATTAAGGAATAAAGACTCCCAGCTACTTTGAGAAATACTACCTTAGAAGCTTAGCTTATTTTTATTATTTTCCTCCTAATCAGGTATCAGCTGTTAGCATTCAGATTCTGCTTGGTGTAGAACAGACACATCAGGTGTGTGTGTGTGTGGTGTGTGTGGTGTGTGTGTGTGTGTGTGCATGTCTGTATGTGGAAATGGAGCTGAGCTGCTAAATTATACTGCGTGGCCATGCATTGTCATCACTGTCATCACAATGTCAAGAAATGCCGAATTTCTACTCAAATTGTATTACATTTTTTACATTATTAAGGAAGAGAAAATGTCAGGGATCAAACTATTATCCTCAGTCCATCTATATGATGGCCTCATTAGATCATTTTGGTGGCTGAAGTTAGCTTTCCCATACTTGTACTGTACTGTATAAATTATTCGGTAAGTCAATCATTAATTTCATTTCAGGAAAACACTCTTACATTATCATAATTTTCTCTTACAAACTGGTCAGAATGAACACTGCTTTTTTTAATTTGACAAACACCCAATAGCAATATAATGAAAATATTCATCCTATGATGAACCATGAAACAAGTCATTTAATACCACTTCCCGTGTTATGTTTATCTTAAGTTTAACAATATACACTTGTCTTTGATTTAACTTATTTAGATTTAGATTCCTCTGAAAAGAATTTGAACACATCAAAAGGCACAAGCAGAATCCATCTCTCCATTTTGCCCCGTATAAAAGACAACCTGATTATACAGTCCATCTTACATGTAAAAATGTGGTATGTTGTGCAACACACACTGTATTATGAATTTTACTCGTGATCAATGCTTGATCTGAGTAAAGAAATATTAAGCAAGCAGCTACGTAATAAACAATATATACGGCAGAAAACATTGGCAGTAAATCACGGCAGATATGAAATGGAAATTCCAGAAGACTATACCGAATATACAGTATAGTTTGTCTCCCCTTTTCTCACACGGTACTTCAGTACTCCGGCAGCTAGAGGTCACGACAGCCTCTTTGTCAAGCTGCTTCTCAACAATTATCGCATTTGCACCACCTCTGTAATCTACATTCGTAACTTCATTGCCACTAATTATGCACATACGATGATTGACAGCAATTTTCACAAGCGACACTCACAGTAAATTCAGTTTGATTACTTACTACCATGGATATGCTACAGTATTTTTAAAATGTTGTAAGCATGTTGGGTTTTGTTAGAAGCACTGGGAAATTCCCAAATTTAAAATGAGAGCAGTTAAATAACATTTATCTTTCACAAAAATATAACATTGAAAAATTCACTATTTAACTAATTAACTAATAGTGGCCTTCAATCAATAGATTAATGTTCTAACAACGACAGATTTACTTCGCAGTCACATCAGTCCAGAATGTAAACAAGTCAGTGATTCTTCACAGTAAGACTTTTTACGACAACGTCTTTATACTCATCGACTGTTCGTGTAATTCAGCTCTAATATTCAGATATTACGGACCACTAAAGACATTGCGGTTTCAAGAAGTTGGCTCTGAATGTGACGACTCATAAACTTCCAATTCGTTGTCCTCCAAGCGTTCATGTTTTCAGCTACCCGAAGTTGAACATTGGGTCACATTCTCATCCATACCTGGTCTGTCCGAGCGTGCTGCGTCTCCACTCCCAGTCCCTGAATCTGAATTCGATACACCTGCAAAAGCAGATAGCCAGATACCAAAAACGGCAAGGTGAGCGCTAGTTAGCACCGGGAACTCGCTCGCTCAGCTTGAGAAAAAATAAAATAATAACACCTTACCAGCTTTTGCTTGTGTCTGGATGGGATATGACGTTGACAGTTTAACAGAATTGTCTTCGGCCATCTGTGCCAGGTCTAAAAGTTTTAAGCAGTTTTATCTAAATAATTAGTTTTCCTTGGTTCGCCATAAGTTTATGTTAATTAGTTAACGGACACCGAGAAACATGGCGCCAAACTCAAACCCAAAGCTGGCAGGGCACTGTTAACAAACGACGTGGGCCTGTGTGACGTTAAAACACATAAACCTATCAGATACGTGGATGGAACCTCCTCGAACAGATTTTCTTAATTGTCATTGGAAATATAGTAAACACAGTAGTCAATAGGTTCTCACTGAAAAATAAAGAGAGGCTGATTGGGCTATGACCCACTTCTGTTTCTCATTAATAATGATTTCATGTAACAAATACAGCACACTGATTGGTTGGACCTCGGCTTCTAACTGCTGCGCCTCTGGTGCATTGACCACATTCCTGTTTCTCCTGCACTCTCAGAAATAAAGCTACTAGGAAAGGTACAAACGCTTATCTGGGATGGGTGATTGTAGGAAATTGTTCCCCTAGCCTGCAACACATAATTCATTTTTTTAACTTTATTGCTTGTAAAAGGTACATATTTTTACACACATAGAACAGTATTGTACTTTCAGGGTACATTTGGGATACTTATTCTTTTTAGAACAAAAATGTATCTCCACTTTACCTTTATTATGGAGAGTGATGTGAATGAAATGAGAGTGCCTTTCTTGTGCATTTCTTATGAACATAATGGAACAAAGTTTAAGCTAAATACATGTGAGTAATGCATTTATTTGCAAAGCATTGAGCGTGGCCCTTCAAAAACAATAAAAAAAACCTTTTCCTTTCCTGTCTACATTGCATTATAGGCATTTAGCAGACACTCTTACCCAGAGTGGCTTACATTGCATCCATTTATACAGCTGGATCTGAAGCAATGCAGATTAAGTACTTTGCTCAAGGGTACAACGGCAGTGTTCTACCCAGGAATCAAACCTACAACCTTTCGGTTACAAGCCCAGTTCCTTACCCACTACGCGACACTGCCCGTCTTTGTGTCTGAGGCTTCAGATGGAAAATCAGGAGCTGCAGCGGAGGCTGAAGAGGAGGGCACGTTTCTTTCCTCGCTGGTACTTGGGCTGTTTCCAGCTCATTCTGCGCACTGTCGGGGTGGACGCAACATCGACCCAGGACCTCAGAGGGTAGGCCTTCCTTGTATTCTGAAAATGGCTGATTCCCTGGGCTTGCTTTGAACGTGGACTTCTTTAAAGCGCAGGTGCCTTCTGTCATCAGGGCACAGTCTCCACAAGAAAAGGACTTTTTTTCCCCTTCTTTTATTACTGTACAGCGTGTTAAATTTTGAAGGCATAAAATTAGGCGAATTACTAGGGAGCAGGAGGGGTTTGAACTCACATTTTCAGACCAGGGCTTCAAATGAGGTCCTACCTTTCAAACATAAAATATCCGAGGGTCCACAAATGATTATACATACAGTGACACAAACCGTTTATGTTTTCCTTCAGAGTCAGAAAAGATTTTTGTTATTTTTTGCATATATCAGGACAGTCTCTTTTGAGGTCAGTGTGAATTGTAGATAAGGTTGTCATGTCCTGAGTTGTCCTTATAGGAACAGGAAATTAAATTTGTGCCGTTTTTTTTTTTTTGTCTTGCTGCACAGCGATTGGCTGATACACCGAGATGTGTTCGGCCGAGGCGATAGAGAGAATATCTGAGAGAGCCGAAGAAGAGATGGAAAAATTACAGGTCAATAACCTGCCGAAGCGATGAAGGTTCCAAAGACTGGCCTTTGAAAACAAATCTGCTAATGTACTGTAACTTGACTTGATATCTGTGGACGTTGCCCTCATTTCACACAAACATTAAAGCTCTCATCTTTCCACAGTTTTCTCATGCTAATTAAAACGGCTTGTTCAGGCATTCAGCCGTGTCACCGACATGCTTCAACAATAAATCCAATCACCAGCTCGTTTAATCAATAAAAACAGGTTGCTGTGATGCATTGAATTAATCAGATTTGCATTTCTCGAGTTATGAAGCCATGTGCGTGTCTCATCACTCATGTCTTTAATATACAATCAAAACAGTTTTCATCTTTGAAATATGCATATATCGCATCATCCTGATTTGGATTGATTCGCTGGAGTCAATCAGCTGTTAACGAGGGCATAAAGAAAATGTAATTGGTGTGTCAAATAACAAGCAGGTAAACGCCTGTTTAATTGGAGGAAATGTAAATAATGGAATGCACCGCTGAGGATATCTAAACTGTTAAGCTATTTTGACAAAGATTAAAATAAATCCTTCTATAAATTAAGTAAGAACAAACCTTAGATAACCTCTGTGCTCCTGTTTTCTTCTTGAAGACTACAAATATTCTGAGCAAGACTGGCTACAATGGTTAAATATAGGCTATGTTTTAATGGCAAAAACATATACGCGTGATATTGGGTTTCTCTGCCCCTGAAATGTTATGTATGTATGGAGGATATTTCTGGCTATAGTCTCAGAGCAACTGGGTTGGCTGTAATTATATTGAAACTCATAGTGCTCTTTACAGTTAACAACTTTGAAAAACGCACTGCGATCTTGTTTCTCACCACTTAATCGTTAATAGGCATGCATGTGCAGGGCCCATAATTTCCTGTTTTTTTAGAAAATACTGCACACAGTTCCCAGAAGGCACTACTTCCTGTAACAGTTCTACCCCGTGTCTCACAGTGCTTGATGTCACAAGGCTTGCACTGTGAAAGTGTACCTCCAGGACTGCAATCATTATCCATCTCGTACGACACTGGGCTGATGTTGTCTGTCTGGTCCGCTGTTTGTTTCTAAATTCATCACTCCCCATTCCAGCAGCTCTGGACTCCAGCCAGTGTTTTCAAACACTTCATTCTATTTCCCCTTTCCTTTCGAAGCCCTCCGCAGGCTAGATTCATTTGGAGTGTATGCTGTATGTGTCATACTCAATTTCATATTTAATTTGTGGTGTTCACTGACAAACACTTCAGTCTATTTTCTTTTTTTCCTCTTAGAAATTTGAAACAAAATGCAGCTGTGTTCTGCTTCTGTTTGTTAGGCTTCAAATCCAGCATTATTAAAGATGGGACGACTGTGGCGAAGGCACTTCACTTCTTATGAGGCTGAGTCTCATGACCTGTGTACTTGCCACAGCATGGTGTTTTATGGGGCATGCTCTTGGCCTGCGCGATGTCTCTGCATACAATACTTCTTTCATCAGCGTTACTCAACTCCAGGTCCTGCAGACCGCAGTGTACTTGCAGGTATTTGCTGCAACAATGCGCTACACCAGCGTTTCCCAACCTTTTTCCTTCCGCAGCACACTTTCCAAATTTACAGAATCTTATGGCACACTACTCTCAAAAGCATAAAAATCTTGTGCCAACAGTAGGCCATAAAAGTGCCAGCAGTTGGCCTAAATGTTCTTTTTGGGTTTTAATTAAGCGATGTGCATTTTAATGTCATTTATTTTGGCATTTGTGAATGAGATTTGTTCATTTAAGTTTTCTTAATTCATTTGAACATTAAAAATTTCTTTAAAGGATTTTTCACACGGCACACCTGACCTCGCCTGACGGCACACCAGATGGGAAATGCTACGCTACACCACCTGATTTCACCAATGAGCCTACTTCCTGAACCAAGGAGGTAAAATGCTTAGTGAAAGAAGGTGGAGTAGTGCATGGTTTGAGCAAATACCTGCAGGAACTGAAGTTGAGTAGCCCTGATGAAAGAACTGTTGCATGCAGAGACATCGCACAGGCCAAGAGGATAACCCTTGAAAAACACCATGCCGTGGCAAGTACACAGGTCATGAAACTCAGTCTCATAAGGAGTGAAGTGTCTTTGCCGCCATTCACGGTTGAGAAATCCCACATTTCCCCCGTTATCTCAAAGGCAATAATTTCACCAGGAATCCTTTCATTAGGGTTCTCATTAACCTGTATCCAAAAACAGACAAGACAAAATGACTGCCACTGTTTTTTATTTTTTATTTTAATGAAGCTTCCACTGGCAAAATATGAATGTTTTGCTGTTGGAGCGTGTTTTAAAAACAGCGACAAAGCACACAGGTTTGCCTTTTTATTACTGCAAGATGATTGCTTTGCATAAGCCTTCTGATGTTTTAAAAATAGAATCACCTCCATTCACTGAAAAATATTTTCACTGTGGTTGACTGAATGACAGCATTTACTGTTTTGTAAGATACTGTGTATGCCACTAGATCTCATATTGTGCTTAGCACCACATGGGTACACATGGCAGAGTAGATAATGCAATTTCGAGTCTTCTCACCAAATTCTAATGTGTTAATGATTTTCATATCCTTTTATGAAGAACAATGAAAGCCAGGCACCACAGATGTATTTGATACAGTACAGAACACAGATTGTGTATGTGTGTGTGCATGTGCGTGTGTGCAACAATGGCAGTAGCGTCAGGCTATCTGTCAACAAACATGTGCATCAGAGGAACCAGTAGGATTAGGCTGACCTGTGTCAGTAGGAGTTATAAACTGACAGTGATGAAGTGATAACAATGTCTAGACATGACGCCTACTGTGTATTTTTGGGGCAGCACAACAACAGGAGCCTGAGGTGAAATTACTTCCTTCAAAGAAAAGAAAAGGCTTTTTTTATAAAGCCAACACCAAATCAAATATGCAGTATTTGTGCATTGATGTGATGTGTAAAGAACCACTGGTAATGAGGATGGATCCAATAGCATTAGGCCGGACACAGGGGAGTGTATTAGAAAAGAAATAGGCCAATGAGAGTTCAGTATCTAGCCACAGTGTAGTGCAGAAGTTGGCCAATCAAAGGCCAGAATACAGACACAGTTCACTGTACAAATGGCCCAAAGGGAGTCCTGCATACTGGCAGTGCAATGTAAAAATAGGCCAATTAGAGTCCAGAGTACAGGCACAATGCAGTGTAGAAACTGGCCAATGAGAGTCCAGCATGGCTATAAATGGGCTTTGTAATTATCCTATTCAAGACTGTGAATCTCCATGAACGGATTGTGAACGTGAAACTCCTTTTGTGGAATCATATCTTTCCTGTAATCTATGCGGAGTTCATTTTATTCCGTGGAACTGGATGAGAGGCACTAATCTCCACGGAGACGAGCCTAGCCAACAAAGTCTCACTTTGTTCGTCTGCCCACACAGTTCAAACACTTCATCTTCCCCGAGTTCTCACTGAAGTCATTATAATGATGAATAAATCTGCAGGTGGATCCATCAAGCTAATACTCGATAGCTAATGCAGAAAAAAGGGGACGGTTCCTCACTTACGTTTTTTTTCCCTTGCAAGGTCCGAATGAAAGGATTTGACTCTGACCCCTTGGATCTGAGGCGGCAATTGTTGAGAGGATTACACGCCGCGCTAACTGGACCTTATTTTTCTGAAGGGTGCAAATGACTGAAAATGAATAAAATTGCATCGATGTGGGGAAAGGCACTCTCAGAGGACTCAAGGGAGATTGCTCTCCCCACTCACTGGAGGCCATCGCGGGCCCAGACGATGGATCTGCTGGAAGGTATTCCTGGGAATAATTGGAGCGATTTGTCAGTGATCCTGACAGAAGAAGGTCTGATCCCACGTCTCGGAGGGAACCTTCCGGAGCTGATGTTTCGAAAGAGAGAGAGAGAGACGGGCGGCGCTCTTGTTTTAATGAGGCCAAGGCATCGAGTCCAAAGGGGGGCTGTGGGAAAGAGAGGGATTTTCCTCGTACCGTCGGTCTGCTTTACCGAAGCCTTCCTTACGCACTCCACAAAAACGCTGGAAAAGCCAGGTTCTCGCTTCTGTGTTGGAAGCTATGAAAACTTCAAACGTTGGTTTTGCTAACAAGCTCTCAAAAGGTTCTAAAAGGAATTTTCATGAATTTCCCATTCTAAACTCCATTTGAGAGGCGATAGATCGTTCCATAAATATGGCCTGATTTAAACTGCACGTACTCTCTCTCTCTCTGAACGTCTTTCTCTCTAGTGCATCTGTAATTTACAGATTAAGATTAATTTTCCGCAAGCTTTAGCAAGTTCTAGCAAGCTTCAGTCGCTATTGGTTGGGTCAGCTTGAATCCAGTTGGATCACTACCTACACAAGATAATGATCCATTAGAAAAAGTCTCTATCAGTTTATTCAGAAAGCACTGTATGTTTATGAGCAGCCTCTCAGGATTATAGTACCTTAAAGGTATGAGTTTTATGAAGTGAGGCCAGTCAGATACTAGTACAGCGAATTAGAGGAATACAAATGACAGGGCTATGGCCAGAGAGGAGGAGAGACACTAAGGAAATCCTCATGGACAGCCTCCAGCCCACCATGATAAAAACTCTCTTTTTGGCCCGTGTTTTTTACTGTTTGCCTATCCAAAACACAAGAAAGATTGTCCTCTTTCCCCTCCACAGAAGCCTTGAACCCCAACCTAGGCAGTACAGACTCAAGGCCTTTCCCTTATGCACTGCTTGTTGTATTATCCTAGATGCTTTTGAGTGCACTTTGGCATGTGCCATCAGCTTTCGAACTACCGTTTTCTTGAGCTGAGAATGATATTACTAGTGTTAATTCGCCATCAGAGTGAATTGGAGGCACTCCAGTTCTGGCCATTTTCCCAGAGTACGCTGGGAAATAAATACAGTAATCTACACTCTTCGGGAGGTGCACTTTAAATCCATCAGCACGTCTATATAAATACAGATGCATTTGCTTGTGGAACATAGGACCTTCGTTTGACCAGAGCTGATGTGTTACTGTACAAATATTAATTCTATTTTTTATGCAAATGTAAAAGTTCTTTAAAGTGTTTTTAATTGATTTTAAAGTGTGGTAATATACTGCAATTATTTTATTTGAAACAACGATTATGTTGGAAACTAGTTCATCACAGAGAATACATAGCATGTCTCAGTAAGAGAAAACACTTATAACCTCTTCTTACCAGTTTTTCTCATCTCGTTTCACATCTAAGTGATACATTCAAAGTTAATGAGATTAGATAAGAATTGAAATGCTACATGTGAAGGTGCTCTAAGGTAGTGGTTCTAAAACTTGTTCAAGCTCACAACCCACTTTATCAATGCATGTCTGTGGACCTCCACACTTATATATAGCGTATAACCTATGTATAAATATAATTAAAATGTTTTGCATAATCAGCTGCCTTGACACTGTGACCAGTGCAGGGAACAGAAAAGAGGTCGAGTTAAATCTGGTTGGGATGAGTGACAGTGGGGGAAGCTCCGCCCATGAGTGACAGTTTGGGAATTCCAGCTCACAACTTTAATTTCCGTACAATATCTGTCCAAATTGACACCCCCTCCCTCCTCATTTTCTACAATTTTTTTGAAATAGCATGGATGAGATAACAATAGCAGTAACTGCTGGCTATGCTTCAGGATCTAAAATCTATGTGTAATTAGACTTCTCAGAAAAAAAAAAAACAGGAGACAGGAAAACTCAACGGTGATGTCCTTGCGGGTCGCTGCGTCGCGATGAGGGTACCTCTCTGCTTCGGTGGCTTTTTCCAGCCGAAATCACTGCGCGTGGAAGCTTCCGGTCTCAAACGTCAGGTCATGTTTGTAAGCTGCGGGATATGGTTGTTCTCCGAAGGTGACGTCTGTCCTTGGCGCACGTTACCCTGCAGCCATCTCAGGTGCTGTTTTTCACGGACTGTCAGCTCAGCTATCCCAGGTGAGAGACTGGCATTTCCACCCCTGCTGTCATCTCCCTTGTCTTCATCTCCTGAAGGCGTGCAGTGGTGTAAATAAACTTTATTAGTGCCCAGATCAAGCTGACAAAAGCGGTACGAAGTTTACATCGTAAAAATATTCAGCGTCAATTCAACTCCGTGTGTGTCCAAATAAGATCAATCACACTCTATCAAGTGTAGAGAACAACATGAGTAAAAAAACATGAGATTTCATTGCAGGATAGCCCCCGCCCCCCCCCCCCCCCTCAGGTTACCCTATCCCCTTTTAACCCATCTTACAATCGAGTCCAGTCAAATGCACTCAGCCACTTTTTTCAGAATCAGGTGCAGCGTCCTGATATAAACAATTTATTTTTCAGTCCAGTACCTACAATCCTAATGTACCAAAACATACCACACACAGGTCCACACGCACACACACACACACACATGCACACACACACACACACACACAGACACACACACATACACACACACGAACACAAACACACATTATTACACATTTTCGTGCGTTGCTGCCTTAAAGCATAAAAGCACAGGCCGTGTATAATTTCAGTGCAGTGCTCCGCCTGCTGCACCTTGGCCTCCGGGATTAGCGTTTTATGAGACCGCCGTAATTTCATAAGAAGGGAAGCCATTCATTCCCTGGACGAACGGAGGACTTAATTAACGCTGGTGATCTATGTGGAGCCTCAGTTCATTTTCCAAAGCGGACGTTTCGCTCAAATCCGGCTGTCCGCCTGACTTATGGGGTCGGTATTTTAGGAAGGCGGCCCGCTCCGACGCAGACTATAAATCGAGAGCGCTCTGCACCTGAAACATCCGGCCTTACCTGCAGGAAATAGGTGACAGGAAGTCAGTCCGGAGATATTTCAGCGGCTGACCGTGGAGCTCAGCGAATCTCAGGCCGTAAAATATTTTCAGTCCAGCATTCAAAAACGAGGCTGGTACTCCTGGCTGAACAAAGCCGGCAAGAACAAGCCTTTTTTTTTTCTTCCAACCTCTAGGTTTTTACGATCAGTGTGGGCCAGCATGGAAATTCTGATACACATTTTGAACGCCTTGCGCAATGCGTTTTGTGATAAAAGACTCCTCTGAGATGATTGGCATTTTTTCACTAACTCCTTCAGTGAAGTGTTCTTGTCTGTAATTCTGCATAATTACAGACATATGAAATATGAATGCTCCTGAGAGAGGCTTTCTGAGTAATTGCTTCTGTGATCTAAAAAATAAAAAAGGTTCAACTTGGAAAAAAAATATTGTGGATTTAGCAACAGGATTGCTCTTGCTCTGTTCGTGTCTTTTTTTTTTACATTTTCATGCGATACTACAGTTTTAATATCTTTAAGGTAATAAAGGTTATGTTACAATATTGCAATAAGGGCCCAAGTTTCTGCAGATTTTATGATTAATGGACACATGATGAAGCAAAGAAATAAGCACAGAAAGTGTCCACAAAAATAAATATATTGCTTTATCCACTGTATACAGATTATTTTTTATTTATCATCCTGTCTGTAAAGTTAAGTGTCTGTTAGGGAAAAATACTGTTAGGGAATGCATACATGCATCCTTATGGTTGGCTTGGCTGACAGAGAGAAAAATCTGTCAGAGGAAAATGTTCAGAGAACTGCTAAATTGTGGTTAGTATGCAAATAAAGAAATTCAAAGCGATTATCAAGAGCATAATAACATATATTAAATGTTTTATTGATTTTTTTAAATGTCTTTTTTATGTCCTAAATATTGGCGCAAAGAAAATGAGATGTAAACAACAGCATAGATTTAGGTTCCACTAATTGAAATAACGAAGGTAAATTTTATCATTGGTGTCATTATGTTCGGCAGATTGAATCAGCCCCAATAAAAGGGCTTTTTAATGCTGCCTGTTTAGGCGAAAAACAAACAGAAGTGCACGAGAACTAGAACATCCGCTTCCAATTTGAGAGATAAGAAACAGCAGCTATTCCAATTGCAGTGCAGTTCAGTGGTGAAGGAGTGTAACCTGAGTTGGCAAAGTTGGTTGCAATTGCCCCAGGAATCATATATTAGGTTAACAGACAAATTCACTCAGCCCGGAAGGAGTGCAGACAGCTTTAATAGCCTTTTAAAAACCTCCACTATGTATTAAGTGTTTTTACTGGTTCTGGGGGTTAGCAATGAATGATTTGGATGAGACTACCCACCCTTGCTGCCTTGTTGCCGTCGAATGACACCGTCAGAATTCTAGAGCCAAACTAATTAAGGGCGTGAAGACCAGACACGCTGCTCAAGTTCCCCCAGTTAATTAAATAGTTTTGGTCCAGCGGTTGGCCATCAAAATGGTGCTCTTTTCTATTCTCAGGGCAGTTCCTCTGTTTTCCACTTTCCCTGCCTAAGAAACGGTCCTCAGGTCTTTTCCAGCAGAAGTTCACGGTTGATTTGCCGTCTTAAAAAGATGGAGAGTGATGACTCTTAACTGGTGCAGGTTCCTGCTGATAAAATATTCCACTTTTTTGTTTCATAAACATGGGGGAGTTTGTTTTGATGATTTCTGAATTTTGCTAGTCAAAGTTAAGGACTGATGTTGATAACCCACATTATACTTTTTTATTCTCCCACCTTTGGAGATTTTCAATACTTAAAAAAACCTCTGCAAATATTTAGGTTCCATGATAATACAGACATATGTAATGACTTCCGTATTCGATCAACTCTAACAACTTTTATTTATTTGTTTCCTTTGGGTAATTGATGCAAGCCTGTGTATAAAAAATAAGAGCTTTTTAAAATAACACACAAAAAATAAATTTCAGCTTTCTTATTTTCTGACAATGGATAGGTTGAATGCTATTTTGAATGCTAACAGATTTCCCCAACCTTATGGAGGGCTTTTGAAAAGGCCCATGTGCTTGTTCTGGGCTTAACATATCATTTATTTCACACAAGCAGGGACATCTGTTGAGGCGAAGAGATTTCCAAATGTCCTTACAGCTCTCAGAGTAGTGTAATCCAATGCACCTGGTCATTAACGGGTGGAGGTTTCCCAAGCTCACGACTGACTTATTACAGTCTGTTCAGGTACATTGTGCTGCTTTTCTGATAGCCTGATAATTGTCTCAACCCAGTAACGAGCCTCATGAAAATATTTTTCCGTTTACACAAACATGCCCATTTCACAGATTTATCAGGTATTTTTTGAAAATAGTTTCCCCTCCTTTTCTCTCCAGTTTGTAATGCCAGGTCGTATTCATCCATTCTGATTTATGCAATCCCAAATTCCAAAGCACACAATGTCATCTTATTATCACACCACAGTTTGCGAGTCAGTTTCACGCAGACATGAGTAAGAGGAGGACACTACTGGCGCAGTTCATCAGATGAAATTGCAGTCGACTTGACCAGCAGGGGTCACTGATGCGAAGTGAGACACTCAGCAAACTAAGCAAATCCCTCCCATACCTGGGCTCTGTATGCAGGCTGACCAAATCCCCTCTATACTGTACCCGGGTGATTCTGGTGCCACCTATGAGTCACCCTGATGTGTCTGTACTACCTTGTACAGTTTCGGTGATGTTCTGGTGGATGATAATCAGATAATCATCTTTTCTTTAAATATCTTCCCTTGTGTATGTCCTTAACTGGTTATGATACACTCACTGTTCTTATGGAATAGATAGATTGCGGTGTAAAAATGTGCTTTGGTTTATTTGGCAAAAGATAATATTTTCATGAACGAACCATTAATTCATATTTTATTAGCACAGAATTATAATTTATTACAGGACCTGTTCTCAAGAAGACATCCCATACCCTCTGCAAATGACTTTGGGTCACACAGTGTCATCTAATGTTTTATAGCATCACTCCATGCTCAGTTTGCATTCCTGAATCATTTACCAGAGGTGAGTCATGTTTACCTCAGGGTAGTCTCAGTGCAATAATAATTAATGCTAATGACATTTGGAAATGATGATAATGTTTTATTTATCACCGGTTTATGAATATATAATACAGTGACGAGATACTCAGGGATTTGTGTCCCATGAAATCACCACAGCCAAATGTCCTTTGGATTGGTGTCTACACCGCGGCCTGGGCTGTCTTGACATCCAGCGTCACGGCAACTGTAATAAGAGTGTTACCTAGCAACAAGTTCTACGCAACACAGTTATAGATTATTCATTAAAAATAACTCGGCTGACCTACAAATAAAATTGGCAACAAGACCACACCATTAACGGAATTTCAGGGCATGTTTCAGGACATTGTGTCCAGAAGCAGTTAATAAGCATTTCTCCATTGTTGCTGATGCGAACCATGACAATTACAGGAAGGAGTAACTTTCACTTAGCGTCGGTCATGTCACCAAGGAAACCAGGCTACACTTTATGCAGTAAAGGAATGAAAGAATATTTCATTATATGGTTACCATGAATAATGTTTTGGGAATCATATAGTTTGTACACATCTTTATTTATTTTGGATATAATGCGTGCTATGTAGGTGCCAAAACTGTCTGCCAAGCTACAGTATATCTTTACATTGAAAACAAAATTCCAACAGCTAAATCCAGAAAGCATTTGTCTTTTACTTTTACTTAACCAGCAACTGCTATGCATTTCCTTAATGAGCAACATTAGCATATCTGTGTCAAAGTTAAGACAAATTGATAATTAAATTGACTGGTTCTTCCCCGTACCCCCCCCACCCCCCCCCCCCCCCCCCCATCTGTTGTGTTGAATGAAATCACAATTTGAATATCGTTATTTTACTGCACTATTTTTTATGCATTTAATGACATAGCAAGTGCCGTACTGAGTCAGCTTTTTTATTCTCTGCAGAGCCAATTAGTATAATGTCACAGAACAGCTGCTGTGGCAGCTCTACAGGTGAACGTGGAACTATTCTGACAGGAAAAAGATGGAAATATGAGGTATGATTGCTATTTACAAATAGTCTGCAGTAAACCTCCAGGAAGTGACACGACAAAAACGACACAGAGGGAGCCCAACCAACAGCATGCATAAAAATACTGAATTACAAGCAATATTTCAACTTCTCTATAGCTTGAGGCCAGAAAGTGAAAATTCATTCATTGAGAGAGAGAGTGCAAAGTATCCATATGCACGTGGGCACCCTTTTAGCTACAGTCAGACTGGCCAGCCAACAGGTGCTTTTCCTTAGTTGAGAGGCCAAGTCGTTTGAGCGATCATTCTGTAATAATAGTAAAAGGGGAATACGGAATACTATTACAAATGATAAAAGAGAGTTTGCATGATTCGTTTTTTTCCAAAAGTCAGCTACTTCCGGGCATTGCCATATCATGTGCATAACAGTTCCCTCGGCATTCTGCTGACCCAGAATGCAATTAGGCGACGGTCGGATTTGAGCTCCACGGAAACAGGATAAAATCTAATTAATAGAATCCCAGAATGAGAAAAATTAAATCCCATCATGATGAACAATCTGACTTGTCCGAAACGTCCACAGCATTAGCTGTGGGCGTTTCAGGTAAAGGTAAAACCTGCCTCTGCAGCCTTTGCAGATTACAAGCATATCTAACAATTGATCTGGTTTTTTAGGTAATTGACATGCCTGTTGAGAACAGTGTTGTGTTAGCTGAATTCCAATGTTTTTGAATGAAGTACATACTTAGGCAATCACTAATTTTCTATTGCCTGAAACCATTTTAACGATCATTAAAATGAAATATATTGCAATATATCGACATAAAATAAATTATTAAGATCAGAAAAGACTATGTAACGCTTTACAATGTATGAGAAACTATACAAATGAATACTCTCAGCATAGTATCATTGCTTTCAAATGTATTTTTCACTATTTATCACAAAAAATTAAAAGATTCTTAATATATTGCAGCACATTGTTGTCTGTGAGGGCACAGATTTTAAATCCAGGCCTCGTCCGACAGTCTTTCATTTTCAGTCCTGTTGTGCCCGCCGCCCCTGAGTGGCGCGGAGAGAGGGCACGGCGCGTAAGGGCACGGCCTCCGGAACAATGCCTAAATAAAGATCGCCTCATTGTCATGCGGCGGCCCCCGTTTCCGCGAAAGCCGCCGTGGGGTTTCTCGGCGCTCCGAGCCGGGAGCAGAGGCCGCTCGAAATGTCAGCCAGCCTTCCGCGTTCTCGCGACGCGGCGGCTGCGGCGCCCGGGAGGGCCGCTAATTGAATGCCACACTGGCACGGTGATATTTTAAACGGGCACGATGGGACCCCCGCTTGACGACGGCCCACTGGCCCGGATTCCATCAACAACCGTTCTTGACCTCGACGCCCAACTGAATGTCGTTTCCCCCCCCCCCCCCCCCCCCTTCGCAAACAGAAGTGCGGTGAGTTTGGTTTTGGTGATCGCTGAACTCAAACTCTATACTGGTGGAAAAACAACCAGTGCCTGCGTTCAGTTGCGAATAAAAGCGAACGGCAAATGACGATTGAATTCAGGCCAGAATTGGCCTTGGATAACCTAATGTGAACTTATCGTGCGTGTGGAGAAAGAAACTAGCACCTGCGTTCTTTCTTTGTCTTTATTTTTTGCGTAGCGAGTCATTCTTAAAGGTGAATGATGAATTGTGTGTGTCCATATTTGTGTGTGTGTGTCCAAAACATTGTTTACCGATTCCAAGTGTACAAATACAAGAAAAGGGGAATGCTGTAAATAGCCCTGACTGTGAAATACGTAACCCCACACACACACACTACAGCTGTCCTCTGAGTCACTGCATTGCTTATAGCACTGCTATTGTTCAGCGAATATTAATATAACCCACAGGACCTATTTCCATATTACTTTCTACATTTGTAAAGCTTCTTTCACACTAATGAACAATATTCTGTAAAATCTAATAAAAATTTGATTTGAGCATTTGGTCAGTGATATGTTTTGTGTCCCAAAATCTCAAGTCAGTTTGGAGGACTCCAACACAAGAATGATTCACCATGAAGAGAAAAGAAGGAAAAAAATCTTGCTAAAGATTGCTGGAAAGAGAGAGATTTTTCATTTCTAAAAGCAATAAATAAATAAATAAATGTACGACAATCAGCACTGTCACAACCAAAATCATTTTCACGAAATCACATTTTCTATTTTATTCTATGTTAATGTTTTCTTGAACAAAATAAGACTTGCCTAGTCTCTTTCCCTTGCTTCAAAGCAGAGACATTTTCCTTGATATTTGTCTGGCAAAGAGGAACTGAAACTTGTGTATTAATCTCCTTTGAGAAGTGGAAGAGAGGAAAATACTAGGCCAGCTTAACTGAGTTAAGACTTTACCACTTTTGTACTGTGAATTTGACGCTTCAGTAAAACAAATCTGCTTCTCTCCTTTCACATGGAGAGTACACTGTAATAAACCCAGTATGCTGCCATCTCAATTTACAAACAGAATCTTCTTTCCAATATGTGACATTGGTGTGTATGGTATGGACTCTGCCTCACCTGTCATGCAGTCTACCTAACCCTTTCATATTACCATACCTCACCCTGTCATGTCACCATACCTCACCCCTCTTATGTGGCCCTGCCTTGCATAAGGTCTACCTCTATCATGACACAGTTTCACCTCTGTCATGTCTCATGTCTGTCACATGACCCTGCCTCATCTATGTCACATGACCCTACCTCAACTCTGCCACATGACTCTGCCAAACCTCTGATCAAGCTCATTTATTTCTCAAAAGTACACAACATCCTGCTGCTGCTGCTGGTCTACTTCCAAAGAAGCAAAGTGTGCGTGATCTCACAGCCGGTACCACTCTTTCCATCGCCTGCAAGATATCAACGGTGACAGGCTGTCTACCTCACATTTCCTGTCGTCATGCTGAAGCCAGACTGGCTCGCACGGTAATACTTCATCTTGTTATTTGGCAGGCTGACCCTTATAATCTCAGCCTGCTAGTGTTAGTGATGCCAGCCTACATACCAGCTCGCTAGTGTTAGTGATGCCAGCCTACATGCCAGCTTGCTTGTGTTACTGATGCTAGCCTACATACTCGCTTGCTATTGTTACAGATGCTAGTCTACATACCAGCTTGCTATTGTTACAGATGCTAGTCTACATACCAGTGAGCTATGGATAGAGTCTCCAGTCTGTGTTCCTTCTGCTGTTCTTGAAGCCAAAACAGATTTGTTTTTTATTCTAAAAAAGAATCAGTACATTTGAGTTTATTTCTCATTAATTAAACAATTTAGGAGTCTTGGTTCAATTAAGGACATATTGGACAGGGTCTCATGAGAATATAAGAATTCTGAACTGATGATGGTCGATCTCAATACCAAGAGTCTGCAAGTAACTGATTTTTAACTCCAACTGCTGATCAGTGCAGGAAATCCGTTATAAATGTGCCATTTGTTCTGGATAAGATGATACTTTGTAAATGCTGTACACAGATTTTCAATTTGGGAAAATTAGATTCTCTTCAATATGTGCTCCAGAGAGCCATTTAATTAAACAATACACAAGTAATTAAACATGAATTACGTTTTCCATAAGTGTAGTCATGGCCTGCCGGACACATAAAAATATTCATATTCAATTCATAATAAAAGAGAATTATTTTTGAGTTATGCTGTTTCATCACTTTGTTCCTTTTCAAGAGGTCTGATTTATATTAACTTCTTTCGCAGCATCCATCCATCCATTATCTATACCCGCTTATCCTGGGCAGGGTCGCGGGGGGTGCTGGAGCCTATCCCAGCGTGCATTGGGCGAGAGGCAGGTATACACCCTGGACAGGCCACCAATCTATCGCAGGGCAATGATGGTTACAGCACTTTAAATATATGGATTATGCAATACTAGGACCCTCATACACAGAAACCATTTGGGAACTGCTTTAATGACCTAAACACGCATCTGTGTTCTATGCGTCCTCATATCTATCCCCGACACCTCCCCTTGTAGTGATTCATGTGCGAGGACAGAAATAGACCATCATTCACAAAGGCGGCACTCTTTTTTTAAAACAAACTGAACCATGACGGTGAGCCGCTGGCTAGCAATCCTACAGCACTCTTTACAAATGAAAAGGATCTCAAGCATTGCTGGTAAGCCAGGTAGCGTCTCCCATTCGGCGGCACTGTTTTTAAGAACAGGATTCTTTGATTTGCCACTGGAGGAAACAACGCTTTGCTTCCCTTTCCGAAGAACCGATTTAAATTAATTTACAATAAACAGCTTAAGCTGACAGTGCGGCAGAAGTCCAAGAGCTCTGTGGTGCACGCGTGAAGGTGGGAGAGGTGTTCTGGTCTGAAAGTAGATTATGCTCAAATCCATTTCTCACAGCGAGTGCTATTTAGTTCCAGAGGTATAATTGAATATTTAAAATTGGAGAATAGAAAAAGCTCTATTAAAGAAGAAGCGCTATAAAAAGAGCTCTATTACTCCCTCATACACAATACCCACATGAGCATTCATGGTTTTGTCAATAACTGCAATTTGGCATATTTTATGCAGTCGCCACTGATCCTGCAAGTGATATAACCATGACGTACCATGCAAGTGACATACAAGTGACTGGTTATTGACAAAAGGCCTTTTTGAATGCTTATGCACTGCTTATGAAGGAGTTATGTCCTATTTGTGAAGTTGTACATCTCTTTCTGTGAATGGTCCTTCCACTCACAGAAAGTGTTTAGCTAGAAGTGATGGCATTGTTAATTTAACTCTTAACAGACAGTGTTTGGTCCCACATTCCAGTGTGGGACCAAATATTATCTGCTAAGACTTGAATTAACACCTTTAGAGTTGAATGAACACTGTTAGAGTTGAATTAACACTGGGCAGTACACTGTAAAATGCCCAGTGTTAATTCAACTCTAACAGTGTTCATTCATTCCAGGTTCCAATGCCACACCATGCAATGGCACAGATCACTGATTGCACCCAGAAGAGTCTGTCCTCTGTCTGCCGAAGTTCCTCTCTGTCATGGTTTCCAGTATACCCATGCCTTTATGGCTTTAAATCTGCACCCTGCTGCTCATAATCCTACGGCTCCCCCATCCTCTTTAATACACGTTTAGGGGAAACTGCTGCTTTTCTTTCTGCACCTCGCTCTCCAACTCCCAGCTGATTTTCCGTGCTTTTAAAAAAAAAATGTACGGTGGCTCAGTGCACTGGCTCCCTGTTTGGTGAAGATAAGTTATTGGAACAGGGTTTCATCCTTCACAATAAAGAGACCGAAGCGTCTGGGAGATACGGAAAATTCCGGAATGGATGGATGCCTCGTGCTTGAGGTGAAACATTTGCATTTATTCACTTGGCGGAAACTTTTGTCCGTAGCAACTCCTACGGGCTGAATTACACCAAACAACACCGAGTGCAGAAAATCAAGACGACTAAAGCACTGGAGCTGACAAAGATGTAGAATATATGAGACCATGCTATATATCATACTTTCAGTCTATTGTGCTTTCATACTATAGGTAATTTGATTTATTATACTATTCAAAACGTATAGGCACAACGATACACTCCCCTGTGTATTTTCTCCTATATATTGCTTGTTTTTCAGTAAGGCCAGTACAGTAAACTCCACTGTTCTCTGATCCATATCTCCCTTTGACTTAATGCATTTTGTGGGTCAGAACAATTAAAACTTAATAGCTGACTTTCCCCTTTTCAGTAGAAAGATAACCCTGGCCCTTCTTCTGTATTATTAAATTACTTTTTTCCCTGAGAATGCTTCAGAGGGGAAAGAAAAGCAATTCAGCGGCATTTAGTGAGGGGCAGTGGGAGGTGGGGGGGGGGGGGGGCGTTTGAACTGAAAACAGCGGTCCTCCAGGAATGCAACGGCCATGAGAGCAGACTCGTTTACAAATTTAATTAAAGTAACGAGGGAAGAACAGCTCTGAAGAGCGCTGGTTTTGACCCAAGCAAACGCATGCGCCAGAGAGTGGCTCATTCGCAGGGTCACGTCTGGACCAGTGGGAGAACTTCTGTTGTGTTTTTGGGATGATGGTCATTACTGGGACCATTTTCAAGTCCAGCCAATGCCACTAATCTCTCCCGTCAGCTCTGCTGTGTGACATCACCACAGTGACCCTGTGTTTTATTCAGCAGCCTGCATTTCTTAATGTTTTGTCCCCCTTTTCTCCCAATTCATTATATATCAGTGCTTATGGACTGTATGGTCCAACAGCATACAGGATGCGTCAGCAGATACCAAACTGTGGGGCCCATCCACACACTGGAACAGTGTCTTGACAGAGACCCGACCATGGGGCTCGTCCACACACTGGAGCAGTGCCTTAACAAATACCAGACGGTGGGGCCCATCCACACCTTGGAACAATGCCATAAGAGATACCAGACCATGAGTCTCATCCACACACAAGAACAGTGCCATAACAGATACCAGACCTGAATAGCTGGATTTTTAATGACACTGTTAACAAGATAAGCAATGTGCTGAATCGGCTATCCCGCTGTATTTTATTACAACCCCTCTCCCAGCTGGACAGGGCAGCACAGGCAGCCTTCCGCAAAGCTGCCAATCAGGGCTTTGCATCTGAAAAATGAGGCAAGCAATTTATTTACTCTGAAAAATAAAAATAAAAAACTCCCAGCTGTGAAATCACATCAATGTGCTTCACTAATTTAAGAGAAAGTTATTTTAAAAGAGGGTGTTAAAAGAGGGTGGTGATATGGAGGAAGGAGTGCTTCGGGGGCCTGCCAAAAAGCGATAAGAGGAAATTTTGTGTGGCGAGAGAGGGCAGGTGAATACTCCTAAAGCCTGCAGCCAATCAAAATGTTCTCAGCTGTGGTGCATCCAATCAAAGAGCAAAAAACGTCCAATCAAGGTTTATGGAGTTTCCAGTCAAAGAGCATGCAGTGTCCAATTGAAGCACTCACAGCTATGGGAAATTTCATCAAAACACGGGCAGCCCGTGGAGCATCCAATCAAATTGCAAACAGCTAGGTAAGCATCCAGTCAAATCACTCGATCAGTTTAGATAGAAAGTAGCGACTCTGTGGCATTAGGAGCGTGAACCTGAACCAAGAACTGCTGAATTAGAATTATTCTAAAAGTTTGCAGTTACCATGTCCATGTTCCACTCAGGAGATTGTACTCTGCAGCAAGTGGGGCTAAAACTGCTGGTGGAAAAAGAGAGACCTGCAGCAAAAATCAATTCCTGGGCAGTCACATATGCACATAGTTTTGACAGCATACTGAAGTCGCCTGAAATCTGTGATTTGTGTGAGCGAGCACAAGAACGTCATCAGCGCAAAATGGTCGTTAATGACATGATAAATAATTTTTACGCTGACATTCAGTCCAGCTGCTTTAAGAGTAAGACGCTGTTGAAAAAAAAAAGGTTCTTTAAAAAATAGCAACAGCACCAGATGTACTTAAATTAATTTTAATGCTGCCGTGCCCTATGACACAAGCCAAAACAAAAGAATATGAAACACTTTCTTTGGAGCTCAGCTCCAGCATGCCTTCAAAGTGGCTGCTATTTTCTGCTTATTTTTAAAGTTTGACATTTCACTTTCAGTTTTCCACAGGCTTGCCATGCTTTTGGAAATAATGTTGTCAGTCGGTGACCTTTGAAAATCTGAATATGCAATGTTTTTACATTTGCTATTTCCCCCCAGTTATTGGAGGTTGAATAATACCCAACATTAAGCTGAATTAATTCAAGCTGGTCTGACTACCTGAATTCTGATTTATTCGATACTCCAGATTAATTCTTTGACCTGAATGATCTCATAACCATGTTACCTTAATAAAAATAACTATTTCAAAATGTTCAAAATTATATTTGGGATACAGAGAAAGAGAAGAATTTCAGTTAGATAACATTATTGCAAGAATGTTCCAAAATAGAATTTTATTGTGCAGGAGAACGTCTGTCAAGGTCACAAAATGAAAGTTCCATGCATAATTCATATGCACATCCCTTGATGAATGTAATTAGTATTAAAAAAAATATCTTGGAGGGTAGACAATCAGTATTCCAGATTTATCAAAATTCAAGATTGGTTGAATATTATTAACCACATCCTGGTCCCTGTCACCTTTGCAAGGGACACCCGGAAAAAAATGTGAACGTTTGCCAGAGTTTTCCCTAACTTTCAAAGGAATTCTCCGGGAGCCAGAAATGTAATTTTTTTATGGGGGCTGAATCCGACGGAGCACGTTGACCAAAGCCTGCAGCCAGGAGGCAGAAGGAAACTCAAACAGACTTTCAGAAACCCCTGAGAGAGCTCGAAGCTGGGTGTTTTTCACAAGCCCTTCAGCCAACCTCACGCACACACACACACACGTACACCGGCCATTCTTCTCCACACCGGGCAGAGTCTAACACGTCTGTCCGTAATCCGAAAACTGACCACTGACAGAAGCGGGCGGCCTACTGTGCCGAGCTCGCGTTCCCTGTCCCTTCCGCGCTTTCTATCGCAAAGACTGGTGCCCCGAGGAAGCCCACTGCAGTCTATTTTAATTGAAAAGTACAAACAGATCAACAGGCCCCTCAAGGCTTGGTGTAAGTAACAGGTGTGTCGTTAATATTGATCGTAGTGCACAGTGCGGTTCGGCACGATTCTGAAGACGACGGTCATCTGTCAAAACAATCCTTCCAAGGCGTCCAAGTCGTTCTCCTTCTGGGAAAAAACGTTGATGTGTTAATAATGTGTTAATAATGTCCGAACTCATTAAACTACGTCTTATACAGCGTGTGGCCTACTAATAAGAGAACGCTGCTCTCACACAAACTCACAGGCTTGTATTTTTTTGTGTAATAAAATGCATAAATACTGTACATGCACAGCAAAATCTTCAGTGAAATTCGTCTCAGAGTACTTTTAATTCAAAGGAAATACATATTCTCCCTATTGGACGCTATAGTTGATTCAACACTGCTATAGTAATTGTGCTGTGCACATTTCTTTTCTTCTGCTGTAATAACACGTGAATGTTCACTTTTAGCCTTAAGGCTTTAGAAACCCTTGATAATAACATGTTCTGCGATATGAAGGGAGATTTCTGAAATGAGGCTTGCTTTGTTTCAGAGGGACTAAACCTCAGCAAGCATGGCTTGAAAGAGACTAAAGTGTTGAGAAGAATTTCAAGAATCACGAGAAAAACACATCAAATATGTAATATCATTGATCCATATATACTGCTATCTAATTTCTTATAATATATTGTGAATTTGTATCTGTATTTTATTTAGAATTTAGTCTGATATAACTTTCAGCTCAGATCATGATAATAAAGCAAAGGAAGAATTTAATAGGGAGAGTAAAATAGAATCTGACATTTTATGAATGTTACTTATTCTGACAGAAATACTTTGGTTCTGAAAAAGGGAAAATTCTCAGACTTCAACAAAATTTTCTGCAGCAATGCCATGGCATAGATAAAGTTTCGAAAATGCACCAGCATTTTTGAAAGACTAGCTATTTTATAACTGGTCATTTTTACAACATAGACACATGTGCACATATCAAAACCCTTTTTTTTAGGTATGTAAGATACCTTTAGACAAAGTTCAGTGTGCTAATTTGTGCAGCTCAAAAAAGTGGTGCCTTTAGATTATTTATTTATCCCAGCTAAAAGAGCCTTTTGTTTGTTATGCAGGTTGTTTTTTTAATGAAACTCCAATTATCATCTAATTATCACCACAATCATTTCAAAAATAGATCAATAATAATTAGTATATACTAAGGCTTGGATTCAAAAATATAAATGTCTTCACAGAGAGAGAGAGTTTGGAGGTAGTTTTGGCTACAGATAAACTTTCTCACTTTCTGATGAAAAAGTAACACTTGCATTTATTTGTTGGTCAAGGATTAAGAACAAATGCCTAATAAACTCTTCATGTGGTGAAACAAAAAGCACAGTGTAAGAAGAGCAGTGAATGCAGGTGGCCTCTTCATCAAAGCCTTGTGCTCAGTGATCTGGACTGAAAACAGGTGCAAATTGCCTCAGGTCTGGAGACAGGATAGCTATACCAGTTGCTAAGAGACTATAGTCAGGTGATGCCATCTGCCAACTACACAACAAGAATGAGTACTAATTTAATAGTGAGCGCCTTGTGTGTGTGTATGTGCATGTGAATTCATATTTGTGCAAGAGTTAAAAATGAACAATCAGAATGCCACACACACACACATGTATCTCAGTTTCACCAAAACAGAACAGAAAAAAATTTCCCTGCATCACAAGAATATCAATCAAGGGTTACTCATCGTGGAAAGAATCCTTCTCAACGGGAGAAACCATAGGCTAAAGTGCAGACCCAACATTGTCAGGATTCATGACGAAACCACAGTGCAACAAGTTCCACCTTATCAGTAGGAGACATATGTGGGCATAGAAGCAGAGTTTCTTTGGATCTTGTAAAGGTTTGATCCGCTGCTTGCGCTGTGTGAGCCAACCCTGTCCTGTCTATTGTTTTTAGGAAAAACGATGTATTTTTTCATGCTTTTTTGTTTCAAAATATTTAAAAGCAATTTTTCCAGCAATAAAAAAATAAATGAACTATATGTTACAGGTTGAATACTTTTACACGCATTCACCTGTAAATTAAATCAATGCATTTCCAAGAAGATATGACCATTTTTTTGGTCTGCTGGCTTTTCCTTTAATTCTAAAATCAGCAGTCAGTTCTGACCCAAGAAATCAGAGGAGTTTCCTGTGCAGTCTATTTTACACCAAAATCTTACACTGCACATCTAATTCACCACCCTGTCAGCACATCTTAATTACATATTGATAATCCAACAACACTGCGGGTTTAACAGCCCCCCTGTTGGGTTTTAACAGACTTCCTAGCTCAACAATTGACTTTGTTAATGTCTTCTTATTAACCCACCTTGTGTATAAACACATCGAATAGATGAAAGGATGTTCTGAACCGCCAAAACAAGAGAAACAAAATGGCCGTCCCGTGTCTATGAAGCAAACAACTTTGAGACGGACAAAGCGTGGCTGACGTGACAAATCCTCCATGGCTGGCAGAGAGAATGTGAATCAAACGGTAACGATTGTGGACACTTGAACAAGCACGGGGAGGAAGGTGTGCTGGCAAGCTCACAGACAAAAACACGATCCTATTCTTGTAGCTGACAACAGACTAAACATTTCCCTGAACTCCACTGATGTTCTAACATTTCGTGAATAGATTTCCACCCATTTCCAAGGGTGAGCAGATGGCTGTTTTGTACAGACCAGGAAGCACTTTGGGAGAAACGTGTGGCAGATAAGGGATCTGTGCATTTCCTCCATTTTGGCTCTTGCATGCAGGGAAGGGAACCGCACTTTGTGTTCCACCCTGAGGAGACTGCCTCCCAGAGTCACAGCTTACAAGCCAGCTCTGCAATTGCGTGTTCAGATCCCATCTGAGTGTGAATTATTCATGCGCACAGAGATTTCTGTGTGAGATGTTTTTATATTTATCTGTCACTTACTCAGGCACAGCTGGGACAACAGTGGGGAACTTCACAGCATGTACACAAACACAGAAACACACACACACAGGCACACACACACAGAAACACACACATACACACACACAAACACAAAAACACACACACGCACACGCACACACACACACACACACACGCACACATGGCTACATGTCACCAGCAGCAATGATTAAGACCATCACCACGCACAAAAGTTTATGCTTCATGTGTCTATATGATCTCCAGATGGCCACAAAATTGAGCAAGAAAAGCATGCAACTCACAAGTACAGAGTACCCTAACTTCACATCTCAGTTGATTGAATCCCAGCTGCTGTCTAACTGCATGTGCCCTGTTGATTATTAGCTAGAACTTTAATGACTAAATGTAACACTTGTTTTTTTTCACTCTTTCAACGTTATCAGAAATAATGTTTAAACGCCACATAAGGCATACATGCTGTTAATACCATCTGCCATTTTTGTTTTTCTCTTATGAAATATCCAAAAACTCAGACTGTTCAAAAAAAAAAGTTCAAAATGGGCTTTTGCTGCTATGAATAATTTGTACTACTTGTACTTCTTGACACAATTATTGAAGTTCTGTGTCTGTATATATGTATGCATTTGTGGCTGTATCATTTAATAATTAAACAATATTTTCTTCAGTATTTTAGTGGTTCAGTGGATTAAGCAAAAAATGGTAAAGTTTGAAAAATCTGAGCAATAAGGCCCTGAAAATGATTCATCCCAGAAACAAAATGGCTGGCACGCAACCATCATTTGTCCTTCACTTGTGAGTAAGTATGATATTATTATATCTTAAATTCAGATGACCACAGAAATTGGCAAGTTGTATTTGTAATACAAGAAGTGAAACCTTTAAAAAAAAAAAAAAAATGAAGGATGGGTTCTGATCGAATCCTCCATGAGTCAACGGTGCTCTCCGTGAATGCGGCAGCACTTAACACGTCTCCTGGATCCGCGGTGAAGAACGATCGATGCGACGCACTGGGAAATTTCATCCGGTCGATGGGAAATAGCCAATCCAGAGAGAAATATCACAAGAGGGATAAAGATGCGGTCAATACAAAATAAGTGGGAAATCTATCACTAAATGCCCGGAGGAAAGATGAACCAAATAACCCTATTAGTGAGGCTTGCGCAGAACCCGGGCCAGGATGTTTGCCCATATATCTGATTCGTTATGCAACCTTCTGCTCCCGCAGATGACCCGCTTAATAACCAAACACATTTTCCGCGGCTAGCCACCTCATTAAGATGTCAACTGATATATGTCTAAATATGGAATTCCTTTTTTTAATTTAAACATATGTTATGGCAACTGTGTGAACCCTGTAACTACTGTCGCCCACACACTGCAGCGTTTAATCTTTCTGTTGTGATTGCATATCTCAACTGCTGCTGAGACCAACCTGTTTCAGCTCATGGAGGGTTCACTTCAAAGCCACGGTCTGGTGATCTTAAATCATTTCCTCACCTGAAGGCATGAGCAGGGAATCACACCTTCACAAAATTTTCTGAATTATCGCTTCATACTTGAATTCGGACAATAAATCACGGTTATCGTATTTATACGGCGGTCTAAGACTCAGCCTGATTTACTGCCGGTGAAGAAGGCTTATTTACTGCAGATTTAACTGCCTTGTTTCGCTGTCGGCCCTGATTTAAATGACCTCCTTTTTCAAAGAAGGAAACACTCCAGACTTATTTACATACAATCAATGATGGCAGAGCCCCGGCCTCAGGGCACCAGAAATGGGTATCCATATCCAATCATTTCTGTGCTGTGCGGGAAACAGAATTTTGATTGGTTCAAACCTTTTCAACTCGTTGTAACTCCGCTCATCACTACATACAGTACATCGATGTAAAGGTTCATTGCGGTGGTCAATTTTATGAGCGTAGCAAATGCATCAACGAATTACGAGAAATGATTCGTCAGCAATTTACCAAATTGACAGATTTCCGCCCAAGAAACGACCTATATTCAGTTAGAGCTTATTTGATTAAACGATTATTAATGCAGTAAAGATGAAAGTGGACCAACCCAGCTAACTTTGAAAACACACAGTTATGATACAGGGTAATAATAATCACAAGTAGAGAGCCATTAAAGCCTAGTGAATCTCTGAACTTCATCAGCAAAAATTGTTAGTCATGCAATCTACCTGATTCAGGTGTGTCAACTGCACAGCTATCCAGGGCCATAACAGGACAGGTGAACTCTTATGCTACGTACTAGCTGGCCTATCCTGTTTGTGATTGGTGGAGGACTGGTTGTACGTTTCGAATCACAGCCCTTGCTGGCCACACTGTACTACAGGATACATGGTCTCTGAGCTAAGCTAAAGATCAAGATATTTTTGAGGGACCCCAGTTGCCCTCCAGGGGTTACATCACCGCGTTTGGTGTGGACCTTCACATGCAAACTGACATCTCTGAACATTGGTCTGTGTACCTGCATATTCTCTTCAGCGGGCGAGAAATATGTGGGCAGGATGTCGGGTCATGTGACCGATATGCTTGCCAAGGGCTTTGGGTATTCAGCGGGACTGACGGTCCTCCTTTGTTTCCGGGTGAGTCACAGCGGTGGTTATCTTCGGCTCAGAGCAGGCCCCTGCCATGGCAACCACAAGATGGACAAATTTAATATCAATTACATCTAAACATCCCCCTAATGATGCTTTATGAAGGGCATTAGTCTGGCCCTCATGAATTAGCTGTCATTTTCTTGTCTACTGCAGTGACAATCAAGTTATTACATCAGATATGCTGTTGGTACTACAAACAATAGAGGACATGCAGCCTTGACGATGCAGCAGATGACGATGATAATGCAATTTTTCATTACATCAAAAGAAAATGGGACACTGCTTTAGTTTGTTTCGGTGGACTTATAAATGTTATCAGTGCAGTGTGGTTGCATCAGTAACTCCTTGTAAACAGCATGTACAACATGTGTGAGTTAACACATGGCTGAGTACGTCTGGTTCATTTGCAAAACAAAAACTATAACATTTCTTTTCTTGTGCAGTGCTTCTTTGTACTTTTTATGTTTTACGTTTTTTGTGTATTGCATAAATCTTTCATCATCAAACAAAACCTCAAAAAAAGAGGCCAATGGCCCACAAATGCATTGCAATTGAACGTGTTTGCGTTAAACACCCACAAAGCAAGCTTAGACTAGGGGCCTTCCATTTGTGGAATGCCCCTATTTATCAGTGGGGTTTCCCATGCGGACTTTCTCACAATGATCATGGATAAGGGGCTGTTGAGTGGCACATCCTGCTAAAGAACAGTGATATGCCCCACGGTCTGGTACTGAATCCTAACCGCGTCAGTTTAAAATTAGCCGTAGCATCAAGAGGGGTAGTCAGAGATTTACTCATCATCAGACAAGCGAGACTCCTCTCATTGCTCAGATGCCTGCATTACTCACACCAGACCTGGCTAATTTAATCATCTGAACTACTTTAAAGTATTTGGCCCAGGTTTGATGTGTACTGGTGACGGCACAGCTGAGTTTATGGGCAGCGTAACAAAATGAACGAGCCGAACATGCCTTGGAGAGGATCACAGCCGTCTGTGTTCTCCCAAACCGACGTGGGATGCTGCAGAGATGAGAAAGGCCTACGGATATGGTTGGGAAATTTCAAGCTGGGAAAAAACAGAAGCATTTCTTGGGCGGTCGCTTGTGGTAAATCTAAAATAAAAAAACAACGAGGAAACATGCTATCTCTAGCGTGCACACATTTAAAATGCAACACCGCAGCCAGACAGAGCTCTGAAGACAGAGAGAGAACTCAAAAGCAGTATAAAGCCGTTCTAAAACAACAGGAAACAGAGACATTTTGGTAATCTCAGTTTAGAAGTTCCACTGAGAAGGCATCTCGCTACTACGCAATGCAAGGGCATCCCTCAAAGAGACAGGGCCTTGGGAGCGAAGCTCTCTCAGAGAGACAGGGCCTGGGGGTGGAGATCCATCAGAGAGAAAGGGCCTGGGGGTGGGGCTGCCTGTCAGAGAGACAGGGCCTGGGGTGGAGCTCCCTCAGAAGGACAGGGCCTGGGGGTGAAGCTCTATCTGAGAGATAGGGCCTGGGGGCAGATCTCCCCAGAGGGACAGGGCCTGGGGGTGAAGCTCCAGCTGAAAGATAGGGCCTGGGGGCGGAGCTCCCCCAGAGGGACAAGACCCGGGGGTGGGGCCTCCTGTCAGTGCTGCCACCCTCCCGTCTCCACGGGAACACTGGCATGTGCCCTTAGCGCATTACCCTCTGTCAGCCCAGCGCTTCTTTCTAATTTGTTTTTTTTTCTCCTCTGTTCTTGCAAAAGCTCAGTTGATTCTTCAACTAACCACCCCTCCCCCCTCGTACCCCCTCCAAGATTCAGAGACAATGCAATCAATGTCTGGGAACACGCTGTGATAAAGGTGTTTGCAGAGGCAAAGCGGAGGACTACTGATTTTTCCCACATATTTATTATGCTGTATATCTTTGTTATTTTGTAACAAGGTTAAATAATCTCCAGTAATGATGCATATAATTGACTGTAACACAATCAAGCCAAAGCTTCACTATAAAAATGTCACTGGTAAATATACCATGTAATGCATGTGATAAGATGGTGGAACAAAGTAAACTCTGGTACAAAAGCAAATAACCGGAAGCTATATAAAGCAATAGATAAATAAACAACAAACATAGAATTTCAACTTTTTGCCAAGACACTGGCTTACACGTTTGTACTTGAAAAAGGACCCCATGGGGCAATTATGCTGGATTTTTCATACTTTGCAGCCTTTAATTGGATTCCATTCCTTGTTTAGCTGCAGGTAAGAGGGGGAAGACATCGTCATGGGAACAGCAGGTGTCTTCCAGCCGATTTCCAACAGGGACGACATTAACAATGTGGCAATGTGCTAGCGGCGTCTGATAGAAACTTTGTGCTTCTTGGACTTATCGGCTGCGCTGCATTTGAATGTCAAAGCTATCACATCTCGCGGCGATCGTACGGCTCAAAGCAGCTCCGCATCTGTTTTTCTGCAGGTGCTGAGGTGGCAGATTCCTGATTAGAGGCAGAAATGTTGTCTTTTAACCACATCTAACGATAGCTTTCCTGTAAAGCATTACAGAGCAGATGCACTGGTTCCGAGGTGTTTCTAAAAGGTGAGATAGGGACAGGTAGGGTAATGTTTATCTTTTGAACACCTTCATTATTTTTAAAGCTAAAAAAAAAATGGTTGCCACATGTGTCTACGGGTACATCGTGTTGACACATGCGTTTAATATTTTAAATTATGGTAATACGCACACTGCTGTGCATGTTTATTTTCCCAAGCCAGCTGCGAAATCACTTTCACTTCCCTCTTTACATTTTCTCTGAGAGTTACTGAACTTTAAAAAAATAAATAAAAAATTTCCAGACATCAGGGCTGATTATCTTCAGACGTCGGACCTGAGAGTGAAAGGCCTGCCATCGTTCCGCCCGTCAAACATCCATCTAGCCCGTGACGGGCGTGATTGAGCAGCTGGAGGTCGGTTCTGACTCGACAGATGTGAGCGATGACATCTTCCCTCTCGGGGGGTCCGACTTGACAACTGCAGACTGAGGGGGAAATGTCACCACGGCGATGATGTCTGCTCCACCAGGCATCAAAGATGGCAGCTAAAAGTGTGAAGGTTACAATGCTGGAACTAGTGAGCAAACCACAGTGTCTGTTTCCTGTTTAAGACATTAAAGAGATGGTTCAAGAAATGTATTTGATTTTGAAGTTCAGCTCTATTATCTGACTAATAATTCTGTGTATTTTAAAAGTCTGTGGAGTCTGCTGTCTCTCACTTTAGTGTTAGTGAGGGAAAAATAGCACAGTTTCAGTTGTGTGTCTTCAGGTGTTTGGTTCCAGGTATATGTCCAGGTGTGTCCAAGTCCAAGTGTGTGACTAGGTGTGTCTAGGTTCAGGGTTGTCCAGGTAAAGGTACATGTCCAGGTGTCTGTTCAGGTACCTCCAGGTCCAGGTGTGTGTCCAGGTATGAGCAGGTCTATGTATGTGTCTCCAAGTATTTCTACAGGTGTGCCCAGGTCCAGGTGTGTGTCTCTAAGTGTTTCACCAGGAGTGTCCAGGTCTAGGTGCATATCCAGGGGTGTCCAGATCCAGGGGTGTGTCTCTAAGTGTGTCCAGTTCCAGGTGTGTCTCCAACTGCATTCAGTGGCAGGTTCCTCGCCACTGGCTCCTCGTTCTCCAGTGTTTAATATGTTAATAAGCGCCTGAATCAGGGTGAAGCGTTGTGATCACACCACACTCTTCCACTCTCTTTGATGTCCTCAGACACAAATTAATGAGGCGAAAGCCTCAACGAAAACTGAGTCCCTGTTCAAGCTAGCACTAAAAACCTAATGAAATAAATTAGAATTTGAATTGCAGGTAGGTACCTGATCTCAATTTTTTTTTAAATATACATCTTTAAACAGTGGCTGACTCAACACACTGCCATTAGAGAGCAAAGGACCCACTATGAAAGCAATCCTGTGAGCACTACATCTAAAAGCCTTTGAAGAAAGTGGAACTGATGTTTTTTTCTTTCTTTTTTGTGGGGATATTGGACTGAAACAATCCCCCCATTCCCCTTCTGAAACAGTCCATAAAGAACTGATGTTAATCTCCACCTGGAGAAATCTGCATTTTTGGCTTTTTTCTGAAAATAGCAGAGGGCCCAGGTTTTGAGTCCAATACTCTGATCGCACGGCACTGCAGTATGATTACTTCCTGGTTTCTCCCTGTGACTCACTCACAGACTGAACTAAAGGCGGTTATAAATGCTCCAAAGTTTCTATTGGGAGGCACAGAAACACATAATGTAATACATTTAAGAAAGAGCCAATCCCTTTAACAGGCAAATGTAAAGGAGGGTTTCACAGTAAATGGAGAAAGGGAATTCCATTGTAAACTGGCCTGTGTAAGAAAACATTTATATTAGCGATGCAAGACATAGCGGCTCGAACAGTTTAAGCATTGCAATGAGCAAAATTGGGAATGTTTCATCTGTCATGGGCTTGAATTCATTAAATTAAACAAAAGTTCTCTAAATTAATTAAAAGCCTCAGTGTCATCTTCATTGCAAGAAGTTTGTGTAATGATTGCAGTGAGTGGGTTGCTGAAGTTGTGGGTGTCTATTTTCAGATCAAAGTCCTGCCACCGTCGTTGTCCCTTTGAAGGCAAATGCTTCTCAGAAATCATATGGATCTTTGACATTTACCTCGCTCTCAAAATGCTAAATCTACAGGGGACAGCTGCTTTTGCACATCCTGTTATTCGGCAGTTAAGTCAGTTACTTAAAATAAATCGCACATTAAATTGGGTGAATATTAACCTCCGCTTGCTGCCAGTCCCTCCCTCTGTTTCTCTGGCCTCGATTCAATCCTCATTCGTCCTTAACTTGCATTTACTAATAAATGCAAGTGTTACTTTTTCCTGCACAAACGCAATTTGGCAAGCAAAGGCATCACAAAATATAAACTTGCCAAGTTCTGTTTGTGAAGAAAGAAAGACCAACCTTTGCATTTATTTTTTAAGTATGAGATAAGGACCCTGTTACTGACCCTGTAAAAGTGTATTTACTTCAATAATTATTTTTCTTCTTAACCAATCAATATTCGTATTTCTACTGTGAACCAAGTCACAGATCCAACAATACTACACAATGGCAGAATATTCACTGCCAATCAAAGTCGCTGAAATAGTATTGCAAGCATGTCAGATGGAACAAAACAGAGCATCTGTCTTCAGTCTTCATGAAATCAGCCAGCCAGGCAAAATATTTTTATGAATCCAAAAGAATATTGTTCGCTCGTGTTATAGTGCTGATGACAAGTGCTTGGTGTCAAGTCACTGACTGGAAAAAAACCATTTCGAAGCAGTGCTTTTATTCGACTGCCTGCAAAACATTATATTCATATCACAGCACAAACTGAAAGGAACAGAGACACAAACAGAGGGGCTCTGGAAGGTCCAGTTTTCCCCAGATGATGAATACGAACCAAGTCCATTCTAGTGAAAGTGATTGTAAAGATTCAGCGGACCAAGGGGAAATGGTCAGCCTTGTGTGAGAAGTGAAAGGCATGGATTCACTGGAAAAAGACTCCAGTTATTTGGGTATCTGCTAAAGCCGGACTGGCTGACTCAAATATACACCCTTCATCCTCCTCAGAGGAATTATTCAGCCCACGGTGGCTGGCGGAGGTGTCTGCTAAAAACTGAAACCACTCTGCGGTTTGATTCAAGCCACAATAGGTTTCTGCGTTTGCCACCTGGGCCTGTCTGAGCTCGTCTGCCAGTATTCCAGGCCGCGCTTCTTACAGACGGCCAGCAGGGGGCACAGCTCCAGAGGCCGCATTGCTAGCAGGCCCAGCCAGCGTTACGCAGACACACAGACGAAAGCTTCCAGGGAGACAAACCGGGTAAGCAAACGAAAGGTAAGGGCCCAATCTATTTTCCACTGTTTATGACTTTAATTCTGCATTTGACATGAAGAGGGAAATATTTGGCTCCCAAAAATGACATCACCCTCAGACAACGCTTGGCTGCGGAAACCAATGGCTCCATGGGATGTGCTTTCGTCTGGAGCCCTGGAACCAAGTAACACGAGTAACTGACTGAACTTTGGTGTGGAATGTTTCATAACAGAAAACCTGGCCTCCTCATTAATACCATATTGGCTCATATTTATTGATGTTGGACTGAAAATCAAGAAAGAGGCTTGTGTTAAATCAAAATTCCTCCGAAAGCTTTGGTTCGGAATGAAACGCAATGTCTAGTTTTTCCTTTTTCTTCATGAGAATGGTGCGTCAAGAAAGACTGCAAACCAAAGTTGAGGACAAATATTGAATGAATCCAGGTCAATATGTATAATTCCAAAGGTAATATAATACAGTTATTAATACTTTATTGAGCATGAACAACCATGGCACATTCTAAAATGAGTTTGTACAGAGCACACATTTGCCAGATGAGACCAGTACAGGTGTACCAATTGGCCACTCAACTGGTTGATGGGATTTCATGGTGTGCAGCTGACTGGAACTTGTGTAAGCAAACACACACACACACACACAAAGCCACCGCACACCAACTGTGTCCCACTAATTGAGCCTCATGCTCTCGTTTGGATCTGACCAGTTAAAAGGTTTGTGATGCAGCAGGCAGTCCGTTCAGTGCCTTGCCCCATGTTTTCTGGCATTCCGGCACTCTGGCGTTCCGGCATTCTGGCATTCCAGAATTCCGGCTCTCTCCCGTGACACCCCGGAGTGCGGAGCAACACAAATCCCACGTCGAGTTTCTTTTCACACTTTCGGATTTCAGACGTCATCTGGCGGTTTCTTTGTGCTCCAGTTTTCAGCGAGTATCGCGGCAAGGTTCCAAACGGGGAAATGTTGTGGCATTCCCGGATGAGGAGGAAGAACGCCGATAATGAGCACCTGCGCTGATCGGCGCGGATAACGAGCCACAGACACATCCTCTTCCGCTTCTGTCGGAGATGATCTGAGGTTGCACTGAAATCTCCTGAAAGAATCGCCTGTTTTTATTTTTTTCATTTAAACCACAATAAAGATGTGGCACGTGTGGAGAAATTGAAGCCGTCTGTTCTTTCAATTCTCCCCCTTCCCCCGCCTTTTGAATTACAGCACTATTCCCTCAAACCCACACTCTGTTGTTTCCTCAGACTTATCCCCTACATCCACCCCGATGTTTTCCTGACAATAAGTTTCTCCACGTTGAGCTGTCTGCCCCATGTATGGCCAACATCAGCCGATGGCTGGGAATACACAGTTCCAGCCATGGTTGAGTTCACCTTACTAAACAAAAGGCATTCGGGTTCAATTTAGCATTTCATTTAAAAGCCTGTAGTTCAGCTTGTATTAACCCATCAGGGAATACATTAATACTAGGACGATGCCCCCGTTTCCTGTGAATAGTCGATCTGATATCAGTTTAACAGAATCACCATAAACCACTGCTTTCACGAGATGTCCCTTATGCTGTAAAATCAGGTTAGTTCTGGTTTTCCTATTCAGATAGACAGGTGTGGTGAGCGTTGAAGTTATCAATGCCCACTCACTTCTTTGGTCCCGTTTTCCAAGTTCGAAAATGGAATGTAGGAGCAATTAAATAGCAGGCTTTGAAAGCGCTGCATGGTCCTCTACCCTTCTGTATGAATAATTTACACAGAGAATGTGTGTACGATCTGTTTGGCTGATCTCCTCTGGAACATAGCCCACTTTTCGACCAATGGCATCGCTCCACTGCGTCGCGTCTTTGGAGTTGGTAGCTAAGATGACCAAATAAAGAATTCATTAGCTCACACTAGGGGATCAGACTGTTACGTCGGATTTCTACCAGACACTTCTTGTTCCGCATGCATTAGACGCAGGATGTGGATCAGAAAAACAGTCTTGTGACATATGACATTTAAAGAAGCTTTTTAGAGAACACTCACCAGCTAAATTATTCACACAACAGTCCAGATGTACATTCCAAAGGAAGTCACTGCCTCTTGATAGATTCCTCCCACAAGAGTAATTAATTAATTACCAGTAATTAATTAGTCATCTCTCCTCTTTCCAGGCTGTACTGAATGTCTCTTTGCTTTAGAATTTTTATGCATTGTGTTTGCAGTTAACTCTAAATTCAGTTGTCTACAGCACAGTACCGGAGAATCCATTGCACAAAAAAGGAAATCTATGTACAGCAAATGTTTGTAAAACCCAGTCATGGGTTCGTCCATATATTCTTCCACACCCCCTAATACTTATTTTTTAAGTGCCAGTTTGGCTTGTTTCAATTTACTTTATCTCTAAACTAATTTCATTTGCCACAAAAATAGTTTAGTGTTAACATCTTCAGCGGTTAGGAGCCCAGTGATTTAGCCTGTCAGTCTGTAATTTAACCAATTAACAATGTAACCTCTTCCTAATGGAATCATTTCCCATATTGCCCATTAAAGAAAATTAAAGCATTATTTAATCAGAGAGTAATTTAAAGTCCTGGGATATTATGGGACATGAATTAATAGAATGCAAAGCTGTTTATGACATAACGTAGCCTTAAGAGGGTAAATACTTTAATAGACGTTAAAGTGTCTAATTAAGAACAATTAATAACTCATTAAAATTGAGAGATTACACAGTGGGTGCCCAGGCCCGAATTTGAAAGCTTCCGCCGTTGAGGCTAATAAACATCATTAAGTTTTAAGTACTTCATTGACTTTCCGCCTCTAACTTCAGGTTGAGATAACACTCGGTCATAGGTGACTGCAACAGGAAGTCTATTCTGAGTGAATGACTGAAACAATGAACAAGAACTTGGCGTTATGGGAAATTAATAGTTCTCCCTGCTAATGCGCCATACATTTTGCTCCCCATACGCTGGCTTTTCCTATGCATGCGCACGTCTTTGCTAAGACCCACCGGGTCATTAGCATTGGCAGCATTAAGCTTTCATTACACCTGAGCGTGCCGCAAGGACCTTTTACCTCCTTTAATGTAAAGCAATTACCTTATAAAGGCCAGGCCTTCAGCTGCCAGGCGTGAACGCAATCGCCGTGGTAACGGCGAGGCAGAGCGCTCTCGGGGTAGCTGCAATGATTGAATTTCAGACACACATGGCTGGAGGCGAAGAGGGAAGCCATCCTGTAGGAGCAGATACCCTGTGAGTTCAGTGGATCAGCAACAGATCATGAATCATAACAATAATAATAATAATAATAATAATGATAGTTTAAAAAAAAAAAAACTCAGTGCCCCAGTTGGACATGTGACATATCAGTGAAGGTTGGGGGAGGGGGGGGGCTGGGAGTGGCTCACTCTGATTGGGCACTGTTAGGTGCATGGACGGCCCCCAAAATCTGCCATCAAATCCATACTGTGCCAGTGCTGGCCGTAGCTGGCAGCCCCACAGGGCGACACGCAATTGGCTGGAGCGCCACCTGGGGAGGGGAGGGC
Organism: Anguilla anguilla; assembly: GCF_013347855.1. Classification (NCBI taxonomy): domain Eukaryota; kingdom Metazoa; phylum Chordata; class Actinopteri; order Anguilliformes; family Anguillidae; genus Anguilla; species Anguilla anguilla. Next base: position 46,954,118 of record NC_049207.1, on the reverse strand, counting down.
CCCATTCGGCGGAGATGACGATCTCCCTGCTCCCCGCTGAGCACTCACACCCTCAGAAGGAAAAAATCACTTTCAACTCTCTCTCTCTCTATTCAATAGAAATGTTCTTTGTGCGTTTTGGCTCACAGCGTGTTTCATTGACGATGAAGAAGAATCTGAGGGGAGCATTTCCAAATTTTTTCTTTTTACCAACATCCAGAGAGTAAAATGTACTTGAAGCAACCATTTGAATCGTGCGAGCAAACCACGGAACAATCACCGCAGCCGCAGAGAGACTCCTGGTGAGAGACGCTTGTCATTAGACCTCGCGCGCGGTCCGCGAAGCACGCCGTGACTGCCAAAGAACACACAGCCATTCGTTTCTGCTATATTTACACTACCCCCACTGCCACAGCGCACAGCGTGACATCACGTTCCGTATACTTACAGATCTCCCCGGGGACCAGAACATTCCCAGCAGCCAGTCATTTTTTTAATTACATGGAAACCGTGGTAACTGAATGCACAGTTGCACTCTGCTGTGTATGTTCAGTGATGTAAATAATTTTTTTATATGAGCTGGGCATTTTCTTACATCTGCTATTGTTTGAACGTCTAATGTTAGTCACATTTTACTTCTGTTTTGAAGTTAATCTCCCAGACTGCACTACTGTTATTTTATTTTCCACAGTAAAAAGTAAATGCAGATTAGTAATACAAGAACTGTGCTTTTGTGAAGACAGTGACAGTGTCCCTATAAATGTGGCTTAATAATGATAAATAAATATTGGTAGTATATTTGAATGCAGCGATGAGTTCTGAGTTCATTCTCTCTGGGGAAATGGTTGAGGCTTGAATTATTTAGAACTGGCACAACAGGCACTAAATTGTATGATTGTATACTTTTAGAAGACAGCAGCCAAAGTAACTGTAGTTTATGGAGTAAAAAGCTTACACATTTTTTCAGTTGGAGTTTAAATCCGTTATAAACTTTGACATTGATTATTTAACCATCAGCAAAAATGACAAATTCTTGTGTTCCAGAAACCAGAGTCTGGAATATCTGAAATATCCAGATGAACAAATCAGCAATCTGTTAGCTGCAACTACCAGGGGATGAGACCATAAAACCACTGTAATGAGGTGATTTAAATGTAATATCCATCAAATGTATATTGGAACAGGGATCTATACACAATCTATTGCAGATTTGTATGAGAAATTACAATCAATTAAATTCTGTTGGCAAAAAGTAGTGGTGATGCCTGCTATATATCCAAATAAATAAATAAATAAACAAAAAACAAACTGTTAGCTCACAGTAGTTTCCATGTAATTGGGAAGTAACCCATCTCTACATAGTTTTTCTGGTTTGTAATGAGCTTGCCTGATGCTGACAGCACTCTGGGGCAATCTTGCTGTGAGAGGACTTCCTGGTACGAGGACCGGACTTCCTGGTATGGAGACTTCCAATCACTTATTTTCACTCCTTGCATCCTTTCTTCGCGTCCTTTCCTCGCTCCTTAGCTCCACCCACCCAATGGAAGACGCAAGGAAAGGACAGGAGGAAATGTATATAATGTCAGTTTGAAACCACATTCAATTACAGACGTGGCAAATGTGGAGAGGTGGACCCACAAGTCAACCAATTACACATCACACATTCCAAAAAATTAATTTTGTGAAGGATACACTCATGTATCCTTGCTGAAGCATCCTCCTGGAGCCTCCTAGCTCCTCACTCCACACTCCTCTAGGGAGTATTTAACAGGTTGGAATGTCCTTAAAGGTGACAAACCTTGATCGATTTCTGGGGTCAGATGAGAGCCGAAGAGAAGAGGATGGATAAATAAGATTGGAATGAGCCGCTGATGTGGGAAGAGAACTTCCTGGTGTGGGGAGACGACTTCCTGGTGTGGAGCACAGATATGCATATTTAACTAGATAGGTTAGTTGAAGGCATGCTAGCCTAAGCTAAGCTTGTGACGTCCTGGAAGTAAGCCTGTACTGCCCCTGTTTTAGGGCAAAACACTGAAGTTCTCATTGGAGTGAATGCGGAATATCAAACTTTTGGAGGCAAAATGTTCCCGATGGTATTTTGAAACTAGAATAACGACAGTTACATTTCATATGAAAAGCAGATTGCAAAAATATGTAAAATGTAATAAAATATGCACACTTCAATAAATATTTTCTCAAGACATCTGGACTAAAAGAACCGTTGTTTCACAAACTGCTGCACATAATAAAATTTATGATCACAAAAAATGGACCGATGAGGTTTCTGGTATGTTATTCACTCTATGAATGCACAAATTACCCCTTGCTGCTGAAAAGCTGGATTTGGAGGTCTTTTTTCCTGGGGTTTATTTCTACATTATTTATGAGAAATTGATGATCATGTTATTCCAAAGTTTCAACATAGGCTTCTCAATACAGTAAAATGTTTGATGGTAAACCATGAGTTAGACTGATGTTATATATGACCAGTCAATGAAAGCATTTCCAAAACTTTTCCTGTGAATCACCAAATGGCTCTATATTTAGCTACCATTGTTTGCACTGTCTGATGCAGAGCTTCGAAAGAAGATGTGGAGAATCAATCTGAGGTCTTGTCCATGATCAGCCATTGACTGACACCGTGGTGCCATACAGGAAGTCTCACTTCAAGTTAATTATCTCTGCCTAGTTTGAAAAACAGCCTTGAAATGGCACTGCAAACACAATTGATTAAAACTGTGATTAATAGCGGCGTGACTGAGTAATGAACTGAACTTCTCTTGAGTTGCATGTTTACTTGTCATCATTCACTGACAGGTCTGGCCCGGCCTTCACATTTTTTTATGACTCAGGAAAATGGCACTTGACACTTGGCACTTTCCCTAATTACTTTGGTGATGGCCACTGCCCCTGCCATGAAACAAGGCAAACGTAGTTCCTGTGCTAATTAGAATTACGTTTTTGTTATGTTGCAGAAGACAGCCTGGATGATATCATCCAGCATAACCCCCCCGGCATGAACAGCAACAGCAAAGAGGTTGTGAAAGACACAACGGCAAAGAGATGTGCCACCATGGCAACAATGCACACCTGCTGGATAGAGGGACGCAAGCACCATGGCAACAAAGACACATACCCCGGACAGAGAGATGTAAACACCATGGCAACAACACACACAAACACACACATAAACACACTCACACTCTGGGTAGAATAAATTGATTCTACTGAGAGTTTTTTAAAGTCCTCCTGTATTATAGGTTATCAGAGATTATAGAAGGCACACGAGAGCTGAGTATCTGGAGAGTTTAAAGAATTTGTGGTTGGGGTAGAAGACAATGTACTTTTTTTAAAAGCTTGTTGAGCTTTAGAGTTTATCAGAATCACTGTTCAGGTTTGTGGGATATGCTGTAAATTTGGTTTAATATGCTTCCAGGTTGGCTGAATGTGTTGATGGGTTACTTGCTTATTTTGTGAGGTTTGTGAACCATGTCTGATTGAATGTGTTATCAGAATTGTTGAATATGTTGTCAGGATAGATGACTATGTTAATTAGCATAGTTAATTCTACCATTTCTTAACCACAATGTCACTGTCTGCAAGACTATTTCTTGGCCTTTTCTGTTTCATCATCGCTCTTATTATTTTCCTGTTTTCAATACATGAAGTATAAGTGCATTATTTTTAAGTTGGTTCAGATATGAGTGCCCTCTAAATGACTGCAGGATAATGGGTATCCTTACAGTGCCCACCCACTCACTGTTTCCAGAAATCACACACTGTGTTACAGGGTTTAATCTCCGAGTCTCTCAATCTGAATGATTCCTGTGAATGCCCAAGCGGTAGCCATCACTGTCACCAGACGCGCTCCTCAAATCAGCCAGGAGACAGCGGCGGAAATGAGCCCTTCCGCCATTCTCCCCGGAAGAATCCTCAGAATACCACCTGAGCCATAATTTAGCAGTTTAGAGTGTCTTCCGCAACATAACTCACAGACAAAAAAACAAAACTTAATTCTAATTAGGACAGGAAATATGTGTTCCCCCGCGGTTCAAATCGCTGACTCTCTCCATCAACCGGAATACTTAGGGAAATGTCAAGTGCCATCAGGCTTTGACTTCCTCTCCAGAGATAAGGCATCAGAAAATTACCTGCCATAACTGGAGTCGAGAGAGAGGGCAATAAGCACTGTCCAGTTGAGCCAGTCCTGCTTGAATTACGGAGGGGCGGAATGACGGGCGACATGGGGAGGAGGGGTTTTGACACCAGTCGTCTCCTGGTGACAAGAACCTAAAATGGGACATGGAGGACAAACTAAGTAACTTCATCAAGGGTTTCTTCAACCTGTAGTCCCCAGTCCGAGCACTGCTCTACTATGGAGGAAGTAAAATACGTAACCCATATCAAATAATACACAACGCAAAACGGAAAAGTAACCAGTGACCCAGAGTAAAGAACCTTAGGTTGTACAACCAAAGGCCCCAGCTAGGTGAATTATTATTTTCCTCCGCGAACGCTCTGCCAGAAATGTGCACTTGCAACAACGTACCACAAGGAGTCAGTGTTGTGCAGCCAGCTGTGGTCTCCCCAGTTGACGCTCGTGCCCACCTGACAGTTCCCCTGTCACCATTTTTGACCATGGCCATTTTATGGTTGATGGTGGATTTATCACAAGAGGAACCATCTCATAATTTGGGTGCCAAAAACTGCTGTTGAAAGCACAGTATACCACCTAGCAGGGGAGGGGTGGCAGGAAGCAGAATTTCAAGAACATCAAGTATCTACGGACTACAGTTCAGTGAGACTGATAAAGAAGATACAAAATTTACTGTGGAGGCAGTATACTGTCCAAAGTAGAGACTTACAGTTCCATACCTTTGAACTTAGAAAATACAGAATCCAATTATGGCTCACTTTACACTGTCGGCCCAGTAAGAACCAGTGTGAATAATTTCTTCTTTCTGTTTTTAACGAGCGGCAGGAAAAAACAGCTAGACATGTACAAGGTATTCTCTGGTTCCTTTAAAGTGTGGGCAGGGTCCTTTGGGTATAGAAACTTAATGAGGAGTGTGTCCACCTTCAATCTCCCTCATCAGTAGTTCATCCATTTACAAACAGATGACAAGGCCCTTTTTTGGAGGGTAAAGGGAGTCACATACACAGATTTTCTTCAGTGGAACCAGAAAACCTTTTCACATTTATAATACAATCAACTCATTACTTCTGCTCCTCAACAGGCAAAAGCAATTTTCGATTTTCCCCCATGCGGTACTTACACACCCCCCACTCCCCCCCCCCCCCCCCCCCCCACTCACTCCCTCTGTCTCACTCCCGTTTCTTCCCAAACAATCTAAATCTGTCTCAAAAAAATCATTTAATCACAGAACAAGCCGTGCGTGAGCTGATGAGCCAATTACGGGGCGTTGTTAATAAGTTTGGACACGCTGTCTAATTAGGAGTTCGGGAGCTGAGGGTGTCAGGATGCTAACGAGCTCGCGAGCAGAGCCAGGTGCGCGTTCGGCAGCCTCCCCCGTCTCCTCCCCGTCTCGGCGGCCTGTCGGTGTGTCACTCACCCGCCGCGCGGCGACACCGAGCCCGCACTACCGCCGCCGTCGGCCTGCGATCTCCTCGCGGGAAACCGTTTCGGGATTGAAGTGTGTCCGTTTCTACGGTGGTTCAGAGCTTTCTGTCCTTTCTGTCCTCGTGTTTCCCGTGGTCCGTTTCACTCTTCCCTCCGCTGGTAGTGAAGGGTGAAATCTTAATCGAATCTGGACACCGTTTTATAAAAAAAATATATATATATTTATTTTATTTTTTTCATGACAAAAACAAGCACACTTCAGTCAAAATAGAAAGCAAAGTGAATGCTTTTTAAATATAGATGCATCTGAGTCTGAATGCCATTCAAACAAGTTATACATATGGAAACAAGTTACTCAAGTGGAGTGGAATACAAAAGAATATAGAAATATATGAATTTACACACACACACACACACACACACACACACACACACACTGCTTAATGCATCTTTTTTCACTATTAATAAGTTCTGAGAATCTCTGGGTTGCCAGGTCTAGCTGTGACAAGCAGCAGAACATATAATTTTAAACAGCAATCCAGAGTGCCTCATTAAAAAATATTAGTCTACATCAGAGACACATTATGACTTCCGAAAATATTAGTCTTCAACACCTTAGGCCCTCACCCTAGCATCAGACATGAAAAATAAAGATGTTCTCTCACGGAGGAATAAATAAAGGCTTCTGTACTTCGAAGTCAGTAAACCCATTTCAGTGGCACCAGTGTGGCCTTAGGTTTACCCAGAAAACCATCGCTTAATTCCATGTCCATAGATGGCTTTGGGTATACATACCACACAGACACACATACAAGAACCGTTTTGAATAAGCTGTGAAAAACAAGATTTGTATTTGGAGTACAAATCTTATCGAGTGCAAACAAAAGCTGTTCCCTGTACTCGGAGTTTGTAAAATGTGAGCTGAGGGGTGAGATGTCTTTCAAACAGAAGGACTGGCGTTACCTGGAAACAAAGAATAACATTAATTCTGGCATCGGCGGTTGGTCTCACTCTGCAAAGCACAACTGCGTTATGGGAAACACCAGTTCTGTTTCAGAACAAGGGTTTCATCGCAAACCTTGAATGAATCATCACCACTGTGGATGCATGTTCTCTGCTTTCACAACCATGTACTTTCTCATGCCTGTAAGCCTTGCTTGCAAATCTCGAAACAGAACTAGCTTTCACAACAGGGGCATAGCATTCAGCCTATCTTGGCTGACCACATACTGTCAGAGAGTATCCAGACACATACACAAGCCTAGTTTTGAAAACCAGAATTATAACCTAGTTTTGAAGATCAGAAGGGAATCTTATGCGTCTATTGTAGGTTTAAGTAAACTGTTCATCAATTTAAAAAACCTTGAAATAAGTAGCAAGCTAGGTCACGTGCGCTTATTCCTTCTTGACAAGTTACAGAAATGAGCCACTTCATGATCTGTCATTTTATATTTTCATTGAAATTTACATTTGGCTATATTATGTTTAATTGACCAGATGTCCACACAGTTCTGGATGCTATTTAAAATCATCTGGAAATAGATTTAGGAACGTCTAAACTGTGTGCATAAACCCCACATTTGTATCATCTGCAAATGTAATTATTTCGCTACCATTGTTTACACAAATGTCGTTTATATAAATGGGAGATCAGTGGTCCTAATACTGACTCCTGGAGGACTTCCCTTCCCAGAGCCCCTTGCTCAGAGGTTATTAATGTTGTTACTCGTAGGATTTTACCTTTAAGACAATGTAGAGCGCACTCTGAAACTACTCTCTAATTCCTAATCTCACTTTGAGCTGATCATGTGGTACGCATCGTCAGAGTTCCAGGAGCTGTCCTATGTACAGATAGAACAGTTTTTTTTCTTCTCTTCTTTAACCTGAAGGATAATTATAGATCATCCTTAATGGTAGTCCACTGAGGTTCAAACTAACAAGCCCATAACTTTACACTGGAACAAATGGCTGTATAATGGCGATAATGGATGGGAAAGTCTAGTACAGAATCAGCTTAATGCTCACCCCAGGGTCCATGGACATCCGTAATATCTGACCTTTGACCTTTTTTTCACACTGGCTTTACACCCTGAAGCGGCTTTTAGGTAATACTGGGTGTTATTTAATGTGAAGAAGAACCAATAATGATCCCCTAGAGTCCAATTTGGTAAAAAGCCTGCTGGTCAACTGGGACTGTGAATTTACTAAATTTGAAGTACAAATTGCTTCCCTAGATCCCTGGGCAAATATCAATAAGGCCTTAATTATGGAAATTCCAGGCTTTTAATCTCCTGTGGCATATAGTATCAGCACTCATCCAGCCTCACTACTAAAACAGAGTTCATAGTGACATAACATAAGCCATAAGGATGAGAACAGGCCATTCAGTTCATCTCAACCCATCAGTTACCTAACAGACCAAAAACTAACGTTCCCATTTATTTAAGGCAGGGTGGATTGAACGGTCAAACCGATCTACAAAATAGAAAACAGAAATTCAACTCTAACAGGTTTTATATGTGTTCACTCCACTTCAAAAGAACCATCACCATATAAAACATACTCTATTAGAGTTGATTTTACACAGAGAATTCAGCCGTGCAGGTATTCCTCTAACTTAGTGAGTTTCGGATTGCAGTGGCGAACATCTAGGTTTTCATCTGCATAAAAGGGTTCAACATTTACAGTGTAAACTCCTGCCTGAAGGGACCTTTGACAAAATGGTTTACACAGGGACAGTCCTTACCTGTAAAAAATAAAAAATAAAATTTCAGTGTGGTGCAGAAGCCAGGAAGAGAATTGCAAGCCCACCTAGATTTCTGTGAATTATGTATAAAGTAAAGCCAAAGCTAGACAGCCCACATTAGTCACCGACTCCTGTCAGGACCTCCCTAAAGTTCCCCTGTGTTATTATCAACGTATAACTTGTATAAACAACAAATGCACTGAGAAAACCCTGACATTTCAAACAAACACTGTGCTATGTATTTTCAGTAACCAGGTAGGGAAGACAGTGAGATTTGAATCTAGCTTGTAGCTGCTTTATTTTCAACCGTCCTAAAAAAAAGCTCATTTGTCCTTCCAGAATATTTCCATATGATGACACCTACAGAAGTGTCTGGGGCAAATGGGGGGAATCAACAAATGAAAGAAAACTCTGTTGCATCAACAGTGTGTGTTCACATATAATAATAATAATGTTATTATTACATTATTATTATTGTTATTATTTACTGTATGTAATGTAATAATAATAATAATAATAATAATCCTAACAGATACAATAGGGTTCCACCAGCTTCGCTGCTTGGACCCCTAATAATCCTAACAGATACAATAGGGTTCCACCAGCTTCGCTGCTTGGACCCCTAATAATCCTAACAGATACAATAGGGTTCCACCAGCTTCGCTGCTTGGACCCCTAATAATCCTAACAGATACAATAGGGTTCCACCGCTTCGCTGCTTGGGCCCCTAATAATCCTAACAGATACAATAGGGTTCCACCAGCTTCGTTGCTTGGACCCCTAATAAATCACAAGCATCGCTGCAGACTCATTTCTGCATGTCCTTCAGCAGGGTAGCCTCTTTCCTGGAAGCTAATGCGTAATTGGCCACACGGATGACACAGAAGGTCAATGTGACATCAGAGTTCCAGGATAGACTCCGATGGGCAGAGCCCTCCCGAGATTGAAGGTAGAAAGAAGCTCACGCCCCCCACATCAGCAAATAGAAAGCGGAACATTGGAATTGAAGGTTATAAGCACCCCCAAACTCCCCTGGGTGCACCCATGCACATCATGGAAGCCAGAGAGTGGTCTGGAGTGCCTCAACTCGCATCCAAATGTGCATTCGCTTCTCTGTGACATGAAAAATGCAGACTGGTCTGCCATTAAAGTGCAGTCAATGGAAAATAGCCCCCATGAAAAAAAGCCAAATAAACTCTCGGTAATTTAAATGAGGAAAACACTTAGCACTCTCTCTTCCCAGCTGTAGCGTCCGTCTGTCTGGATGTGTGTGTGACCGTGCATAAGTATTTATGTGCGTGTGTGTGTGTCCGTCGGTCTGGGTATGTGAGTGTGTGAGGCTGCATACGTGTGTGAGTGTGTGTGTTTGTGTTAGTTCATGTGTGTGTGTGTCTGTCTGTCTGATTGGGTGTGTGAGTGTGTGACCATGCATATGTGTGCATGCGTATGAGTATGTATGTTTTTTGAAAAAATATGCCATTTTTGAATTGTCTGCAGTCACAGCTTTTGTCTGACCTGGACTTTCGTTCTTTCCAGTAAGAATGTGTGGCAGCCGAACAGGTGCCCATCAGGTGTCTCTAAGGTAAGCCATCAATTGCTATGGCAACAGACATCTCCCCGTAAATACTGTCACAAGGCTGGATTTCTATTGGGCCCAAATACTCAAAAATAAACTTCATTATACTTCCTGCTCCAATCCATGAGGCCCATTGTGCCTCTCAGAGACATGGCCGGCCTTCATCTACCTCTCTGTCTCTCTCATTTCAGATTTTTGTGGCAATGGCAAGATATGTCTCTTCTTGTTCATCCTGTAAACAATGCTTCAGCCTGTAAGAATCAGGAATTCAACTCACCTCACAAAAGTTAGTATTATAAAAGAAAATAAAAAGAAGAATTACACCATGCTATTGTTGGAATTTAAGAACAGATACTGGTTTTAACATAAAGATACTGGTTTTAACACCCTCAGTTTTGAAATAAGGTGTCATGAGATTTTTAAGGACAGCAGTGAGTCAGCACCCGAGTTTCATGTTTAATCTGAAGGAAGGATGAGTCATAACTGGGAGCAGGGGGCAGGCCCATATTACCCACACTGCTCTATCAAAAGCGTGTGTGATCGCCGGACACGAAGCCTCGCTCAAACAGCAACTCCATTATTTCTCCAGCACGCCCCTAACATCTTCAGACGGAGGGTGGCAGGGTGGAATAATGGCTTGGCAATCGGGCTTGTAACTCAGAGGTCTCCGGGTCGATTCCCTTGATATTCTCCTGATATACACTATTCAGTACTTCCTGTTGGGCACGTGAGGGAGTTCCTGTGCCTGCATTAAGTATCTCAGAGTGCTGATCTAGGGTCGGTTTTGATAATGCACGAGGTTAGGACACAAACAGGGAAAACCTGATCCTAGATCAGCATGCAAACAGAGCACAACACAAAAGCAATACTCTGGCGTGTGACATTCGGAGCAACTGAAGTCAAACTAGCGCCACTGAATGGGAAAGATCTGTGAGCCAACAGGTTGCACTGGAAGGTCAACTAATTCATCTGTGTGACTGATCCCGGTGACGGACGGACAGATATTAGCATAATAATAATAAAGCCCCTTGATTCACTTCAGACAGACTTGGCGGAAAATTCATTTCTGTCACGGGCAGAGAGGTCAGTCGCAGGTGGTCTCGGCTGCACAGAGAAAGAAAAGCACGGAACAGCGTATGAAAAGGAACAGCAGAACGGGCTCTGATTGGCTTCATGCTCTCAAGTCACCAAGAGTGTATGGGGGGGGGGGGGGGGGGATTACAGATAACAGGGTGCCCCGAAGTGGGATGTCACCACCCGTCCAAAATAAACGCTTGAAATTTCACGTCGTGAAGTCATCTGATGTCCGTCAGGAAGTTTCACCAGAGCGGGGGCGGCGCACAATGAGTCGTTTAAAAAAAACTGGAATTCATTTAGTCGACTAGCCCTTGGCTGCTTACATGCCATGTAATCCATTTTATATATTACGCATTTATATGATTATATCCATATACTGGAGTCTCCAGACGGTCTTAAAGCCTGTTAAAGCCAGCTTTTATGAAAAATTAAATGTGAAATGCATTTTATATGAGTTTAAAGCCAACCTCAGAGCAAGCTGATTAGGAGCTAAAAATGGGAATAATTCACAAGATAATGAGTAGAGAATTCATCCTTCCACAGACATCAACACTGACTCACAATTCTTTGGTTTTAGTCCCCCATTATCTTCAATGGCATTGAGTTGATATGTATAGTCAAATGTTGTCTCCTAATATATATATGAGTTGGTGCATGTATTGCATTTAATGTACATACTATATGGTATGCAACTATAAGGTTCTGCATCAGAGCACCTCTTGCATTGCAAACCTTGCATAGCCAGAACCAAACGCTGTTCTAAAAAAGTGCTTTTACACAGCCTTTACTCTGTGGCTATTGGATCATCATTATTCTTTTTATGTCAACTTCACAGAATCAGGATTTGTACTTTTGGCTCTTGGTTGGCATAATTAACTTGCATTAGCACCTTATTGATGTCACATCTTTACTCGCTGGTCTGGTAATGTTGTTAGCGAGATCTGGCACTATTGCTTCCGAATCAGGTGAATGTACATTTCTCCTACATTGTAAGTTACGCCAGACAAGCGCATCTGTTTAAAGAATGTGTAATTGATTTATTTATTAGTCACACTTAAAAAAATAAAATAAAAAAAACAAACAAACATGATATTTGTTCTTTTTGTGCCACACTCCTGGCATGAATAAGTACTGAACAAAACTGCTTTAAAACAATAAAACACAAAGATCATTTTTAAAGAGTGTACTAAAACATTTTTGAATACAACTCAGGTTAAAGAGGTGGATAGCTCTGGGAAGAACATGTTACATCCATTATAATTTTGTTTGGGATTCAATCAACATTTAACATTTAAATTGCTTACCTGATTAACAATTACAAGCAAAAATTGTTTTTTTTCTTCTTCACAAACTGAGTTCAGAAATCAATAAAATGAAGTCACCAAACTGAGTTTGTGAAGTAAAGGTCTGACAACACTTCAATTACTCCTCAGTCAAAGTTAAGGACAATATAAAAGGTCTATAAGGGCACCAGGGAGCCCTAAAATTTTATTTTGGAGCGTAGCATTATAATGGGCCTAAGTATAATGCACTAAGCAGTTAAAATATGACTTATTTACCATGGGAAGCCGCTTTGAAGATGGGAATCAAAGCAAACATTCTGTGAGATGCTAATAACAAGCAGCTCACTGAGCAACGGCAACAACAAAAACACAATTTTCCTTTTTTTCTGGGATGCTCGTTGTTTATATTTGAAGCTCAGCTGTCAATAACAGGAAGCTCGTAGGGTAGAGGAACAGACAAAATTTCTGAGAAAGCAGAAATCATTCCGCAGGGACTCCCTCCAGTCAAGAAAAGAGAGCTAGCGTTGGGCATTTTGGAATGATTTCAGTGACTCACGTTTGATTCGGTTCACTATAAAGATTCACAGTAGAGGGATTCTTCTTTGGCTTATTTATGATGATTCGTTCTGGCTCACTTTCCCAGTGTTTTAATGTGGTGACGGACAGGGTAATCCCCTGCATGGATGTCCTTGGATATAATGAAATCACCGCATCCAAATAAATCGCATTTGAGTTGCAGTTTCAACTGCCTTTTAACTCAGGCCACAAAAAAGTGTAAGCAAACCCTGTAGAGCTCATTACTCTCCACCAATTAGAATCTACCACCATAAAAAAAGAAAACTCGCGAGTTCAGGAACAACTTAACGTGGAAAGAAAATGAGCCTTATTGTATCAGAAATGCCAGGAACCATTACGAGATATGTGACCTTTAACTGCTCAGTTTCATATTCAGACTGCTGATTAACATACATGTATGATATATATATTCAGTCCAATGCAAATGTGATTAGCTGGCCTGCTGATTTTTCTCAATGAATATTAGCATGATAAGCGACAGTAAGACAGAAAATATGGCAAAAATTTACATGCTAAGTACTTTCAATGTTAACCCATCTGCATTATGGCTTTTGCCAAAAAACACACATTTTGGCATTTTGCGGGCTGATTTTGATCATACCAATACCAAATACCAAACAATAATATTAAAAAACCCCAAAAAGTAAACTATGACTTTATCACTATAATTTTGCAGGTGTATGAATAAGAAACAACAGCAATGCACAAAAATATCAGTGTGATTCAAGTCGTTTAACCAATATAGATGTACTTTTCCTTCTCTCACATACTTCTTTTTTTGACAGTGCACTTGTGAAAAATCTGTTCTGAGATCACCTGCGGATCTACGTGGTATACCTAGCAACCTGTAGCCAGGCTAAATCAAGCTCATTATAACCGACCAGGCTAACGCATTATTTAAAATAATGATTTAATAGTTATGATGAGCATTCCTCTGCTCACATTGACATCAGTGGCTCAGCCGGCTAATTCACTTCCACTGAAAGCAAGAGGTTAATTCTCAGCCTTTATCAGCCAGCACAGACCTGTGTCTGCCTAATGCTAATTATGTTCCAGATTTAGGCCTGGCACGGCGGTAACCGTGGGCGATCGGCTGGGTTAGGTACGGGAGGGGGGCACTCCTGCAACCATCCTGGCTCTGTCCAACTTGCCCCGGCGGGGGCAGACGTGATATTTAACCCCCCACCCCCACCCCCCGTCCTGTCACTCAGCAGAGAGGGAGAAGATAATGCCTCTACTGTGTGGAAACAGCGTTTCACCAGCTGGGTTAAAAGCTCAGCTGACCTTTTACAGGTTCCCTCCAACCCCCCGCCCCCCCTCCGCCAAAGGATCGAAAGAGCAGGTTCACGCTGGGTTCGAGCGCGCCCCGCGACCGGTGGCAGGTTTAAAAGATGACCGAATGTTAAAGCGAGAAGGCGGACAGGTCTGACTCAGCCAATCGTATCCGCGAGCGGTGAGTTAGTGTGTCAGCCGCCCGATGGAAGGTTCTGGATTTCCCTTCGTCTCTCCCGATATCAGCATACGCTCTCCCCAACACGTCCTCCTGGCACAGCATGATTAATGTGACAGATGCCTTTGATTTTTATTTTGAAACACAGAAAGCACTAAAAGCATCGAAGGACGTCAGCCAATAAGGCCACAGGCGACAAGTCCGTTATTGGCAATGCATTATAGAGGCGTGCGCATATATGTGAAATTATGCAAACAACGTACGTGGAAACAAATATCAATTTTTCAGTTGATTTATCTGGTCACTGTAAAAGAAAGACATACATCAGACAAGAACATATTTCTGGAGTGCTGAATCATTTTTCTATATGCGCAATCATCCTATAGCAACATTTTTCTTTAAAAGACAACCAGATTCAACAACTGCAGTAGAAATACACTGACATCAATCAAGAGTCCTCAGGCAACAGACCTAATAAAATATATATTGTCAGCATCATAAAAAAAAAACGTTTTTAAAAAGCTTTTATCGCCAAAACAAAAACAATTCTCAAGAAGAGAGAAAAAAATTGATTAGATTATTTTTTTTACAGTATACAAATTTCAGTCATATGTTGTTTTGAATAAACTTTAGTTGTCACAGATCCACAGAACATATCGTCTATTTCTATAGTCTATAACTCGAAAATGGTAAAAATGGAGATATTAACAATGCTGTGTTTTTAATAAAATTCATATATTATTAATGAGACCATCATTAACATGCGTCAGACCATTTCAAAGAAATTGACTTTGAAGGATGAAAAGGTTATTAAAGCTCACATCCAATTTGGGCAGCAAAGCATTTAAACCCTTGTTAATGTTTATTTAATGTACCTGTTGCTCAGTTCACAGGACTTTCAAACGGATATAATTGCACAACCCTTCTTCCTTTTGGAGGTTTTTCTGGTAGTCATTTTTATTTTATTTTTGGGTTTGCATAATACTATTCACAAATGTTGTGTGTTCTCTGTCTGACACACTTGCTCTATGGAGTAAATTCTGACTGTGATGGCTCTCTCTTGAGTTTTGTAAAACGGATGCTAGTTCAGTTTTGTCTTCACAGAGGTTATCTAGGAAATGATTTTGGACAGACCACTGAAATTGAAAAAACTAATTTAAAAAAATTTGCTATAACAACATAATCTCAGGACCCAACAGGATATTCCTACTCCTACTAGATGTTTTGGGAGATGTAACAGGGTTAAAGAAACTGCTCAGCAGTCCACTGTTGTAACGCATGTGCAGCTGCAGTAGCAGGTGAGACAAAGTTTTCAGATTACATCACTTCCTGCCACATACAGGACAGACAGGAAATCCTCAACACAGAATAGCACAGTACAACTTCCATCTGATTATACAAATGTAGGCTGTGGCAGGCTGAGGATGTGGTTTTAAAAAATACATTTTATACTCCTTGCACCTTATGGCTGGCCAGTACATGTGGCCAGTTCCTAAGCTCTGTACCCCAGTGTAGTCAACACACAGCTTTTCTCTTAGTCTGAACAGCCCTTCTGCCACTACAGCTGCAGAAAAATGACCAGTGTGTGCACAGATTTTGATTCGAAAGCTGTGGGAAATGGAGGAGAATTACAATGAGCACAGTGAAAAAGGTCATGGGGCTTGTCTGGCTGGCGAACACTGGAGTTCGGGAGACAAATTAAGGAAATAAAGCAGAATGCATTGTTTTGCAGGCAACAGTATTTATGTGAGACCAGTAGGAACCAAGCCATACACACTCCAGGAGACTTACAAGTACTCTGTGAGTGTTAAAAGTAATCTGAGTTGTGCAATGTTAAATCTCTCTGTATGTTTATTCTATTAAATTCTATCCTTCATTTATCTAGTGGAGTACCATTGAAATGGAAACCACTATAAGTGAGTGTGCAAATACATAGCCTTTTCACTATAGCTTTAACTAAATGAATAAAACAGACGGACTGCTTGCACTCCTTTCCATAGATTAATCTATGACCTTTGAGGAGAAGAAGGTTTTTGTATTATGTGCAAAAGCAGGCTACCTGGACTTGGTGACAATCACTGACCTTTATATCAAACAGGCAACCCTACACCATTCATCATACAGACAGCCTTGTCATCTCGTCTCAGAACGCTGCTTCGAAAACAAAGACTTCATCGGTCTGCTTGTAAAGAAACCAGGGATTTACAAAGAGCAGACACCTCTCCATCACAGATAACGCCTGAGACAAAGATTTAAGGTTACAGTAATAACCCTTTTGCAAACTTTGGAGATAAATACAGGAAAAAAAACCTGTTTAAATCGAGTTTTCCCAAATTAAACAAACAGTTTCAGAATATAAAAGCTCGGAAAGAAAAGCAGTGACCCTCGCCTCTTCATCTAAACAAAGAAACGGTGCTTGTCTAACCGCTGTCTTCTAAACTGTCAAGCACTAGAGGGATGAATATAAAAAAGGACCGCCTGGAATCCTTAAATGACCTAATTGTTCTTACTAAAGAGAAGGTAAACTAGCATTAATGGATAGTAATGCATGAACTGGGTGATTTACATACACAATTACATTAGTTGGCCTTCGCTGCAAAGAGCATTCAAAAGCCAGCATTGCGCATACTCTATATCAGTGAAATTCACTTTCTGAAATACTGAACCTTAGCATTTTAATTCGACATGTATAAGTGTTTCACACAAGCGTTGCAATATCTTTTCTGACGTGGTGAAACATTTTTATCAATATGTGGCAGCGGATTCTGTTTCTGTCAGGGAAAATAAATGGATGGATGATGATGATGGAGGATGATAAATTATGGTGCTGAAGGTCTCCCCAGGTTACAGGTGCCAACAGAAACAGCTGACAGCAGCCAAAGAGGAGAATTAGCTTTCTCTGCTCTCTGTTCTCTCCCGCCTGATTTCACAGTCAGAAACTCCAGAGTGCTACGCTCTGTAGCCGTGTAGTTATCCAGCACTGTGTAGACCTGCAGTTACCCAGCACTGTGTAGCCCTGCAGTTACCCAGCACTGTGTAGCCCTACAGTTACCCAGCACTCTTTAGCCCTAGTTACCCAGCACTATGTAGCCCTGCAGTTACCCAGCACTGTGTAGCCCTGCAGTTACCCAGCACTATGTACCTCTGCAGTTACCCAGCACTCTGTAGACCTGCAGTTACCCAGCACTCTTCAGCCCTAGTTACCCAGCACTCTGTAGCCCTGCAATTACCCAGCACTACAGCTCCCACCACACGCTCTTTAGACAAAATCAGAGAGTGAGCCGTTAAGACAGCCCTGTGGCTTTCAGGTTTTGGAGCTTGACATTTAATATGAGCGCTTACATTTTTCAGAGCACAGTGCATGGAATCAATACAATGAGAAAGATTTTTGTTGTAAAAAAAAGTGATTGAATATGTAGGGCATTTCCTCTCTCTTTTGCTCCCCCCCCCCCACCATTCTCACTCTCCCACTTTCAGTCTCTTTGTTCATTTCCAGATAACATTTCACAGAAAAGAGAGATGTTGCAAAAGTGCAAAGTGGCTAGATAGGCGGAGATTGTAGAAAAAACGTGACATTGACTGGGGTGATCCAGTTCATTGCAGGAGTGCACTGAAGGTAAAGAGAATGGTTTCATATGAAGCCAGCAATATCTAAGGGAAAGTATGCATCCAAGTAGGAGCTCAGTCAAGCAAATTATACTGTGGGATTTGAAAATAAAAAATAAAAAATTTCATTGTTAGTGAAAGATAAGAACAAATGCTGCTTGAACCAATCCACAGAGACTTTGATATGTGAATGCAAGATGAACCATTAGGAACAGAGAGCAGTGTCCTGGACATCGGCCATAATAAGCGCAGGTTCTGACACCTCTCCTTTGCTCTAACACGCTTCTTGATTTCCCAGAAGAACAAGGCATATTTCCACACGGCCAGATTAATAGCGACAAATAAGACAGCAGGGCAGCGTTTCGTAAAAACAGACGATGCGTGTTGATTCTAAAGGCCTGTGCTGAGTCCCTGTGTCGCCATGCAAAGCAAAATAAATTTCGCTTGAGGTTTTGCGTGTTTACGGCACCGCTGACCTGGTTGACTGGCCGACCATGACCCAGAACACAGAAGTGTGTAATCCACGCAAGTCTCTCTCTATCACCACCATGTGTGAACAGACATTGGCCTTGACTCAGACATTTCTTACCACCTCTGGTGGTAATGAATTAATAAACAAATTTAAAAATAATTAAACAAACTAACAAATTAAATTAATGATTTATACATTTTTTATTTTTTTATTTATTATTTATTTTTTATTTAATTTTATTTGACATTTAATATTTTATTTTATATTTGTATTTTTACTTTATTTAATTTTTTATTTATTATTTTTATTTATTTAAAAAAAAATATTTCATTGGAAATTTTTCATTTAATTTTTTATTTTATTTATTTAATTAATGAATTAGAAAAAATTTTAAGCAGTTGCTTTGAGAAATGTAACAAATAAAATGTTTGATATCAGTAAGTCAAATTTAAGGACAAATGTAGACTGAATCCAGGCCTAGGTTGTGAGAAGAGGGAAAATTCTGTTCTTCTTCAATCTTTCAATTAGCAGTTTCCCTTGCATCATGGGAAGAAGGAGGAATGCCAGATCCACCTCAGCCTGCCTCTCAGCCAGGCTAACACAACAGCACCATAGAATGAAGACGCTTCCAGCTCCCCGAAATCATCGGCTCAGACAGCATCAAAGCGGAACCTCATCCCACAGTCACGCATCCCGAATCTGTACAGCAATCGGCGGGCTTCAGATCTGCAGGACGCTTTGAAGTCTGCATGGGGGGTGGGGGGGGGGTGGAAATGTTTCCCGGGAGATCTCCTGAGAGAGACGATTTATGGCAGAGGCAAACGAGGCACTGTCCTCGGCGGTTGCCACGGCGCTGGACCAGCAGAGGGGTTCGCATGCCGGGGTTTTGCAGGGGTTCACGGAGGTTCATGGTTTATGAAGCAGCTTGTTGGCTGCTGTTTGGCCCACTAATCCCCAGAGAGGTTGCCTGAAAACACAGCGCACCGTCAAACGGGCTCTGTTATTTACACATGTTTTCGTTACACTGTCAATCAGCAGAATGCTCCTGCAGGTCCCTGAAAAGAATTTACACAAATCACATCAAAAGAAAACAAAACATTTTGTTACAAGCAAAAATGCACCATGCAAAGAAAGCAAAATGTTTTTTTTTTTCCCCGAATATTGGTTCTCTCTTCAAAACTGCAGGAATTTTATTTATTCCCAGATGACATTTCGAATAAACACCACAAACATATCTTCCCAGGCTAGCTTTTACGCCCCTATTATCGAGTGGGTTTAAGTCCCCACTGTGCTGTTGTGTCGTCTGGTGAGGGTGTCCTAATAGCCATGTTTCCTGACGGGCGAAGAGTCGCTCCGAATCTCAGGCTCCTCTGTCCTGCTCTCAGCTCTCAGAGTTCTAATCCTGTCAGATTTCCTTTGTGTTCCTTTGAAAGCTCATTCAGGGAGAAGCCGAGGCCAGCGCGGACGGACGAGGAGCTCCCACACTCCGCTCGCCACCCCCCCCGGGGAAGATCGATGTCAGAGAGTTCAAAGCACTTGAAAGGGATTGGAGGTCTCGGTGAGTCAAATTGTTTTTTTTTATATATATCAAGTTGGATCTATATAATGCAAGGAATAAAAACATGCGATATTGACACAGGTAATTTTTTGGACTTAAGTCAGGAAAGGCCTGCAACTGTGCTTGGTTTCACACACACACATGTGTACACACACACACACACACACACACACACACAAGCATGAACACGCGCGCACGCACACCTGCACACCTACACACACACACACACACACACACACACCACTTGTAAATGACTGCAGTTTATTACTGAGAGCTAAAAATGTCAATGCCCCGTCAACTGCAGAAAGCCTGCGACAGAAGAGGCTTTTAAACAGTAAAAAAAAAAAAAAAAAAAGTGTTTCAAAAAAGGAACAGCGGTGCTTTTTACATGGTGACGCTGGCGCAGGTGCCGAGCGGGAGATAAAAAGCTAGCGATGGCCGAATAAATCTCCCCGCTGGGGCCCTCCGTCGGGGCCGGTTTCACTGTTTACTGCCTCTCCGCGGCGCAATGCGACAGAACTGCGGCCGGCCGTCGCCGTGGGACACGGGGGTCGGCGCACTGAGCGCGCTCAGTGGCCTTCCATCCATTCGACAGAATCCAGAATGCAGATGGCTGAATGGTCAGGGTAAAATCCACTCTGACACAGTATTTTTGACAGTAACAGAGCGCACTTTATCCTCGCTGGACTCATTTAATCACTATTAAGAGTGGATTTAACCGTGGGAATTTTGGCCGTGTTTACTTAATCACAGGGGTTACGTTTGTCTTGATTAAATGCTAATTGTTTTGAATTTTTTTTCAGACAGCATTCCTCATTTTTAATTCTTGGATTCACTCAAGAGAACTGAGTCGTCAGCAAACCTGCCTGGTAAAACAAAACAACAACAAAATGATTTGTCCTTAACTTTGACTTACATATAAATGCTTGAGCTAGTTTCTCTTTATTTTTTTGATCATTTTAGTGATCATTGAATTCGTCAAACTGCATTTGTGGAAAAAAAAAAGAAAGATATCTTGCATTTACTAAGTCAATGTAAATGAAGAATGCAGATCTGGTTAGTGGGATTTAGAGTCACAAGAGTTGTGTTTCCTTGCCTTTTATGGCAATACCCATTTTAAGCACATGTGATCCATTACCACGTCGACATCAAGACAGGAGTGCGACAGCTCGAGAACGGTCGAGGAGAACGCTCAACTGTAGAACCTAGTTCATGGCTTCCGGTATTCAATACATCAGGACACACACTTGAGCCCGGATTCAATCAACATACACTCTTAAATCTGACCTACAAATGCAAGTGGCCGGTTTTTTTCGTCTTCAAAAACACAGTTTTTGACAAGATAATTTTATTGATCGCCGGACTCTCTGAACTTGTTATTAAGTCAAAGGGAAGGACGTAGGCTGATTGAATCCAAGCCTCCATCTCTTTTCCAGGAAAGGAACTTGTGGGTCAAGGGCAATAAGGATCGGTGTCGTGGCGATATTACATTACCGCCATTTGAGAGACGCTGCAATCCACGTAAGCGAAAGCGCTTCAGGAACGCAGTTACAATGCGACGGTTGATTTAGCGCAGTTAGAGTTGATTAACTTCCAGGAATGTTGCCATGTACGTACTTGAAGACTAATGCAAAAGGCATATCAGCCTCAAAACATGTGTCTGGGTCTGGTATTTTCTCTCTGGCGCTCTGAAAGCGATGGGCTGGCAGTCATCATTGCGAAAATGCACCGAGCACGATTTAGAGTTCCCGGTGGCACTGCAGCCAAGGGAGACCGGAGCTCTTACCAGACAAAACCCATAACAGTTTTTTTTTTTTTTTTTTTTTTTTTTTTTTTTTTTGAACGTCAACAGGATAATCCGCTGAGAAAAGGTAAGGAGAGGGAGCAACAGTCACCATGAATACCAGGTTTACAATGAAAATCAATTCTCCTTACTTGTTGTCATGGAAACTTACCAAAGGGAATGAAAAAAATGTATACGTATATATAAGCTAGAGAGGAACTCAACATAAACATTGCATGAATGAAATCAGTCACACAATAATACTACATAACAGCCTCAATACTCATATGGTTGCCCTCAATGAGAGACAAGAGGTGGTATTACTATACTGAATATGTAGCCGACATGCTCAAATGCCCCTGGCACATAATGCATTTACGATGCATAATACCCAAAAGACCCATCTTAGTGCTTATGTCAGTCAGGGATTACTATACCAGAATTGGGTAAAATTGTAAAAATCAGGTACAACAGTGAAATAAAGGAGAAAATAAATAATAGAGGTCAGTTCTAATCAGGAAGACTGATGGTACAGAAACAAAGACATAAGTGAATTCCCTGCTGAGCAAGATGGCATTAAAATATGTATTTATACTCAACACAAAAGATCATGTGACTGTTAAGTGAAAACGCGAACCGCGAGTGTCTGTGTCTGTGTGCGCGAGAGATTATGCTGGGAACACCTTTCATGTTGACGAATGGCTCTGTGAACCAAGCAGTTGCGGAGATAAACAAACCCATGCTACATCGGAAGCTAGGAAGCTTCTGCCGATCTATGTGCTGCAGTTTTACAATTACAACTGAGAAGGAGCCTCATAGCGCCGGGAGTGGAGAGCTCCAAAATGGAGGGGTGCACTGGGGGGCGGGGCACAGGTGGTGACCTCTAACTGGTTGCAGCTCTGGGACAGTGATGTGTACAAGGGAGGGGCATCGAAAACTTCTGCACTGGAGAAAAGCCTCAACTCACAACGTGAAGTGTCTTTATATCTATAGGAAGGGACACTGTCTTTCATCTTGTTGACAGTTAAAATTAATTTACTAAGAATGTACTGTACAACTTAGGAATGAAATGAGCATATGTGTGCACATTTGGATACAAAACAGATCGCCTATATGCAGTCATACATTTATCGTAATCCATGAACACACTCACAGAAACACAGGCACAAGAACGTATACACACACACACACCCACGCACATGCAAACACACACTCACTCCCACACATCACACACGCACAAAAACAATCCACTGATTACCTCAAAGCATTACTGCAAATGTCTGTTCAATCAGAGCTCCATTCACAGAATCACATATCTGGGCTATGGGATTCATTGTGATCTAATCAGCATCAAACAGAGCTTAAGGCTGTACCTGTTCTTACTCTCTTCCTAAACTTGAGCCAAATCACTGTCTCCTCCTTCCTAAGACGGAATTGTTAATGAGCCGCTAATGAACAGAACTCAGAGCCTAGTCCCCACCCTGATGCCTCTTCACTGGAGATTCTGTGATACAATGCAACAGTGAGCTCTTTCATGGCATTTGCACACATGCACACATGCCATTGCGCTTTTAATTCAAATTAAAAGTCAGATAAAAGTCCAAACTCCTAGGAATAAGCACACAAGAATGGGTAAGCCTTAAGACCCGATTCAGAGAGAGCCTGACATCGCCTCAGAATTGAATTCCAGAAAAGTGTAGAAACGCCAAAAGCTCTTCCCCCAAACTGGTTCTAAATGACCGTTAGGAGTCGCCGATGAATCAGCGGGTAACCGAGCGTAGGGGGTGCGACTGGGGGAACATCAGGTCCCATTAGATCCCACGGGCACGGAGGCCGAGGGTCAGGAAGTGGTTTTTAAGTGGTAAGTAGCACTTTA
Source organism: Anguilla anguilla (assembly GCF_013347855.1). Lineage (NCBI taxonomy): Eukaryota > Metazoa > Chordata > Actinopteri > Anguilliformes > Anguillidae > Anguilla > Anguilla anguilla. The sequence goes on along the minus strand of NC_049207.1, from coordinate 46,930,555 downwards.
AATTCAGACCCCGGACCGAACGGAGCCTCAGGACGGCGGTGATGGACTCTAAGCGGTGTGGGTGGGTGAGAACCCCGACCGCTCGGCCCCTCAATAACCACAGCCAGCGCGGTGCAGGCTGGAAATCCGATAATCCAGCCCAGACACCACGGAGGCGCGGACCAGCATTTCAGCATCTTCCTCAATAAAACCGGCGAGGTTTAGAAGGAAAAAAAAGGTATCTTGCTGAGCTAATAGGAGCATCCACGCGCAACTCATACTCCCGTACATTATCTGCTACATTAGCCCAATCCTGCTTCTTGTAATGTTTAATTGTTCGTTTTACTGCAGTTTTTATACAGTATTCCTATTTTATGTGTTTTTTTTCAGACATGATGCTGTTATATTTTTCCATCTATATTTCACAGTGTTCTTATTTTTACATCTTCTTTAAATGTCGGTGAAGCACTGTGCACTGTATTGCTGGAAAGGTGATATATACCATCATTGTTGTTGTTTGTATAGTAGTACTAGTAAAAAAGAAAACCACTTTCTGGGGAGGGGAGTTTGGACACAGAGGCCTCTGGAGGAGGGGGATGGTGAGTGGGGACGGGGGGAAGAAAGTCTTTACCTCAGAATAGAGGGTGGAGTGGTGGGGGGGGGGGGTACAATTGGGGGGCAGATACACCCCCTGTGGTCAGTTTGTGTATGTCCTGACCCGGGCCGGCTATGTGTGGTTACAGTGACCATACGCACTCTCTTGCTCTCTCTCTCCCTCTCACATGCCTGACAGACCTCTCCACTCAGTGTATGGAACAGCCCTCGAACTGCGCACTCTTGCCCCTTTTACAAACACAGCCTCTGCCCACATGTGCTCAGCAATGCGACGCTGAGAACATTCCGCTTGCAACTTCAGAAGGCAAGCAGCGTGCCATTTTCATCTGTACACTGTGGGCTCGGGAATAATTAATCAATATGGCTTAACCGCATTAACAGCTTTGAACGGGTTTGAGTGCGGGGGATTAAACAGGAATTTTCTAGAAACCAATGTTCATCCCCTTTATTACGCAAAGTAAAGGATTTAATGGGTTTTTACAATTCAAATATTATTTTTTTGTCACAATTTACACATTAGGATTCATTAAGCATCATTTGCAGCGAGTATTTATGTCCCTGATGTCAGAGCAACACAACTGACTGCTGTTTATTTCTGTCTTTTGGTCCTTTCTTCCCTGGCGTCCCTGCTGTTGCTTGTTCTTCTGCATCTTAATATTCTCCACATTCATTCTGAACAGAAACAAACTGTTTAAAAGCTTGTTTTAGGTGCTTTTATACTGCACAGGCTGCAGGGGAGGTGAGATTAACAAAAACCTGAATCACACAACATATAGCATTCGATTAAATTTGACTTTAAACATAAAGCCTACATTAAACTGTCATAAGCTGACATAACAAAGTGACATAACACTAGTTATAACCAGCCATAATGACTTAATAACAGACACGACGAATACATTGTCATGATGTACACAAAAGTATTTCGAAATAACTAAATATGAAACATATACGTGTATATTGTGACAATGTACAGTGCAATGACACCTGCCGCAAACTGCAATTCAAAGTAATGACTGGTTATGACAGGTGTAAAGTTGTTCTTATGTCAGAATTGTGTAGGATTTATGGCACAAGCTTCACGTACAGTGTAACTTATAATTTCATATTCAGAGAAAGGGACTATGGCATAAAAGTGCATGTCACGAGGGACTATTTTATAGCAGGTAGGCGTAGAGTAGTAATACGTTGACAGCCATCAGAGTGATTGACAGGCCTTTCCTTGGTTCCCCATAAACATGTCCAGAAGTAAATACTCCTACCACATTTGTTGTGTTTGCTAGTTTAATAGTCTGGCCACATTTTGCTCTTACATATTTACAAGTTTTGTATTCCTTCGCGACTTGGCTTACTGCTAAGTCCACATTGATGCACTTATTTATGCATTATTTCAGTAAAGCCTTGTGCTTTTATGTGAAGTGGCTTTTCTAAGCCTACAGAGCCACATCGGCTCTTGGATTACCACTAGCCTCTCGGCTAACTTCCGTACACGGCGCTGCGTCAGCATCATGAATGGCTTTAATTGTACACTGTTGCTGGAAAAAAAAACACATTTATTAATTCAGCGAGCGATTATCACCCCCTCACTTCCTAGCAGAGCTGCTTTTGTATCCTCTCCATTTTAACAGCTTAAAAAAATAATGAGCGAGGCCCCAGGAAGTTAACTGCTCTCCAGCAGAGCCAGAGGTTTTCGGCTCTAGTTTCAACAGGAAGAAGCTGCGCGTGAGATCACTTTGAGGCAAATGCCGCCCGGCTAACAGTACAGGATTTAAAAAACAGCCAATCCCAGAGCTGTTTTCAACTTTTAGCGCTCCCTCATTGGTGGCTACTAACAGCAGATGAGTTGTGGGGAAAATGGCCTCCATCTTGCCCCACTGACCGAGTCAAATGGAGGCCTGTGTTCATCTGATGTTTACTAGAATACCAAGCCGATATTTACTAGATTTTTATTACAGCTCCACATTGTAAAATGTTGAACAAAAAACTGATTCTGATAGAGTACTTAAATTCTTACAAACTATGCATTTGTCTCTATTGGACTCATGTAAACACGTTTGTTTATTTAACGAGGGATTTTTTTATGCAGCTAATTAGCTTCTAAACAATGTATTGCTTTACTAATTGTCAAAATCTCCTTATAGTGTAATAAATAATCTTGCCCCACTCCACCCAAAAACCAAGGCTAAATCCCAGAGATCCAGATGTGTAACTGCTGGCAAGAAGATCTGATTACCGGTGTTATCATTCTGCATTAAACTCCGGATCCCCCCTCACGGAATCAGAACACAACGGCGTTCTAATTCGCCGTTACCATTATGAATTTTACATGGGGCTCGCGCTGAACGACTTGGCTTCCTTCCTGAGGGCTCCGCCGCTCTCTTTCCAGTCATGCGCCATGTGGCGTGGCGCGGGCGCGTCGAGAGACGGCATCAGGGTGCCGAGCCGGTTATTAAGAATAAAAATACACAGAACGCGCGAGGGCAGAGCAAGAACAGCTGGCGCTGATTTCCGTTTGGCTTTCGGCTCCTACTTACTTTGTCTTTTTTTTCCGTTTGTTTTGGAAGGACTGCCATTTGCGTATAATCATAATAAAAATCACGTTATAATTCTATCGGAGAAGATAGAAGGTACTTAAATTTTGACTGTAAAGCTAAACATTCTTCTTATACATTTGTTCTGTCAAACAAGTCATATATATTATTTTGTATGTATTTAAATGAACATATACGTTATAAGTTAATTATACTGTTATATTTTTTAATGATTGTAGGTACATGTGGTGATCACAGGTTAGCGAGTATAGGTTATTTAAGGATTGGTACTAAACAGAAATGACCTTCTAATTAAATTGCCTGGATTCTTTGGGGATGATGTCTTTAGGGATACCCTTTAGACCTTCAAGTTTCACAGGCAAAATATAACTATGTGTAGCAGAGCAGCACAGAATAGCCACAGGGTTCAATTTACTTCACAAAGTTTTACCGTCTCCTGGAGTAAAGTTTCAAAGCCACTGACCTTTTTCATTTGCAAGCTACCTGTGGCTTTCAAATGCAAACGCTGTTGTTGGGATCCCATGAAAAGCCTAGCTTGCACTTCTTAGCCGTTTCATATTATGCTGGCCTTTAATGGAGTTTATGTGCAGAGCTCTGTAGCGCTATTTCAACCAGTAACTGGGGTGTCATTTTAAAATGAATTTACAGTAATCAAAGAAGTTGCAAACGGTAGTAAGTTTCATTAGTGCTATAACCTGCAAAAGAGAAATGAAAGGCTCAGCTAGAAAGCCCTGAGAGGTGGTGGGGTGAGCTGGGGCAGAACTTAGAGGGACTCCCCCCCCTCTGCCACACCCCCCCCCCCCCCCCCAAACCACACCCCCGACCCCACCCCACCACGCCCCACACCCCCCACCCAATAGACCTGGTCCTGACTTTTTGTCAACTGTTGGAACACCTTGGCAATCTGTAAACTTTTTTTGAATTTCAATTTTTTGAAAAAAAAGACCAAAGATAATTGAATAATGTCTCCTAAAAAGCGCAAAGAATCTATTAGGCACAGAAATGGATTTGAATTTAAAGGTCACCTTATAACCTGGCTAATTCATTCATTCGTGGCTCCCTCTGGTAATTAAGACCTGTGCCGCCAGACTAATATTCTTATTCAGCAAAGAAGCCTGAAGAGGAAGCTCGCTTTTATCCATTCCAGCTATACTGCTTCTGTCGCCATAAAGACTGGATTCCAAAAAAGTTACATTTTACTGAATTTTTACAGGCACCGACCAAGCTGACACCAATTTAGGGGATTTGAAACAGCAAATTGGTTTGAAACTTTTTTTTTTTTTTTGAAACTTGGTTTTACATTTCTTAGGATATTGAAAAATCACACCCAGACTATTTGGAAAAACCAACCAAAATGAATATTATGAATATTAATTCAAGAACATCTTTTGAAATTAGCATCATCATGAAATCACATTAAAAATACTAATGAGGACTGTTCTACATTTCTCAGGGTATGGTGTGACTACTTATAATTACCCTGATGTTATTCTGTTACTTTTATATCTGATTACCTGGTGGTAACACAATACAAAGTTACTGGGGTTACATTTAAATAAGCATGTAAATGAGAATACATTCAATATGTGCAAAAAGCACAGCATAATAGTTCCTACTAATATTACTAAAGGTGGAGAAAGATAATGAAATCTTGCATACAATATTGCTAGATAAATATGTAAATTGCAGCCACCCAAACTCTATGGGATATCAAATTAATTTGAATATCCTTAGTAGAATTGTGTTTTTAAACACAATTAAGATTTACTGTAAATGTGTAAATACTGCAGGCAGGTCTAAAAATAAGAAAAAACAATCTGTTCCGTGATTGCTCAAGACTTAGAGAAGCTGTGTTGAGGCACATGACACACTGCTATTGAACAGGGAGAGAAGGCTGATATAATTAGCTCAGTGAGGTCTGCTATATTTAGCCCTTTTGATTTGTCCACACTAACAAACACCTCTTTCTCCGATGCCTTCAGTCACAGTCATCAGAAGTCCACTGAAACGTTTAGGCAGCTGAACAACAGTGGAGGGTAACTACCACTGTGCTCAGATGGAGACACAGAATATACACACACACACACACGCACACAAACACCTGCAAGCACACTAACATACACAAACACATATGAACACATACACATACACAGTCAAGGAGAAAGACAGAGAATGGTGCCTATCACCATAGACAGTATTGTCGACCAAGTCAACACTATTGATGCCTGGAACATTCCGGTGGACTGGATCTTTCAGAACAGAGCCTCCAACAGCCCCCTTGCCTCCTGTTCAGGAAGACTTAGGCCAGCCACAGGTACACTTGCACAACATATTACTCTGTACCTAACATTGACCTGCAAATCAACAACATACTCATTTAGAGAAATGTAGCATAGCGCTGATGCTTAATTGCACGTTAATGACTTCATACCATAGGGTGTTCAGAAACTCTGTCACTCCAAACCGAGCGAAAAAGGTTAAAAGAACGGGGAAAGAGAATTCGGGAGCTGCGTTTACGGGGGGCCGTGCGCATCCCCGATTTGCGAGTCATCTCCGTATTCCGAGCAAGTTAGCGAAGCGAGGGGCTGAGCCCACGCACGCTCCTGCGAAAGATGTTTATTCATGAGCGAGATGACAGCGCCGCTCGATCCCGGGTTACAGCTCTGTCGAGTCTGAAACACGGCTAACCGTATGTCCCTCGAGGAAAGAGATAAATAAGGCGACAAAGCAGAAAAATAACTCTGACAGTTACGACCCCACTCGACCTGACTTCTGTCGGTGTTTTTATCTGCTACAGCCATCTCTGTAGTTACATTATCACTCTAAAGTTTACTCTGTTTAAACTATCAAAGAAATTATTCATGCATTAAATGACATAAATCATTAAAATTATGCACATACAGGCCTGGATCCAATTAACAGTTTTCCTTGTTCTGACTGACAAATATGTGCACGTCTTAATTCTTCAATTTCTTTACAAACGCAGTTTAGTGAGAAAAACAATCACCAAAAAGGGCATGTCAAACTGGGTTTTTGGGAAAAAAAATTAAGTCACTTGAATTCATTTGAATGTTAAAGTCAAATATTGAGGCTCAACCATCTATATTCTAAAGTCTAACAAACGCAATTTATGGTGCGTGGAAATATGAACAACGAAACCTTATAAGGGAAAATATTTTTACAGAGGAGCCCCTGGTATAGCTTTACAGACCCTTAGCTTGGGCCGCTATTGGATTTGGGGGTACGTGAGCTGCCCTATAGCGCCCCAGCTCTAATGAACACCATCAGCACCAGCAGGGTCCCAGGAGGGAGATGTCTATCTGCCCTGACCCCAGGTCCTGTGTACCGCATCCCCCCCCCCCCATTCCCCTCCACCACCACCTCACCCACAGCCCTGTTCCCCACCTCGCCTCACAGTAGTCCCAGAGGTGGAGGAAAGAGCCACGGACATCCAATTATCACACCCCCCCCCCCACCCAAAAGGCCCCTCCCCTCCCAGCCCCCGAGCTCAAAATAACTGGAGGCGGTCCTCCGCTCTGCCCGCGCTGCGTCACACTAGCCATGGCAACAGGGCCCCTGCTGACGACACAACCTGCTGCCTTCAAACGCGCGCCCCCCCCCCCCCCCCCCCCCCCCCCGCCCCCCCAACTTCAAAACGCAGTTCCGCCCTGTTTATAATTGTGCTCCTGTGCACTGTAATCCCTGCCCTGATGCTTCCCCAAATATCACAACGTGCCGTTTCATACGTTCTGAAAGTTCCATGTCTCACGTTCAGTCAGGAATAGTCACATCAACCCCAGTTAATATCAACAATCTCCACTTTACATTTTAATATATTAAATAAGTTTTTTTTAAAACATGCAAAGAAAGGTTGTCCATTGTAATGTAATGATTTACCAGATCCCAGATAGCCAACTTTTCTCGTTTCCTGAAAAGTTGGCTATCTGGGAACGCACGGTTTGCTTGATACGACATTGGTGACACTGTGGAAAAACCCACAGATGCTACAATTCTGCGCAGTGTCAGCCTCGTTGCTCTCATGATGGATTCCGAAGGAGGCCCATCCATCATAATCTGTCATAAATCACATAATCCAACTGCTACTTTTTTTCAAAATTTTACACAACCCCTCATGCTTCCTGCACACCCTCCAGAGCGTCTGTGCGGTTGCGAGACTTCGGATGACAAATGCAATCGATGGCGGCCTATCGGCCTCTGAGTTCCTGTTCGGTCGTCCCTCAAGCCACGAAGGCCTGTCGCGCGACAGAAGCGCACGGGGAAGGCTCAGAATCGGGGAGAGGCCAGAGGCGAGCAGGCACGTCCCAAGAAGAGAGCCAAAAACCACAAGAAAAGGTTAAGAAAAAAATATATGATTGATGAAAACTGCTTTTTCAGTACTGGGATCAATTAAAACACAGTAGGATGGTCAAGCGATCCTCACACAAATAAATGTATAATAAATATTCCTCAATGATTAAATACTAACGATGCTGCTTATGAATATAAAATCACAGATATGGGCAACAGATAAAAGATAACTTAAAGATGTTTAGCCCGTCCGCTCATGATGTGAAGATCATTTTCACAGTGACATTTGAGGTGGCATTTCCTTCATCTTTAATGTCACTATGAAGAGTCAGTGGAAATATAGGGGTACTTTAGGGTACCCCGACATTTCATATTGTGTTATTGAAGCGCAAGGGCCTTTTTCAGAAAGAGCAGTGCTCTTCAATTTTTCAAACAGCACATTTCTCAGGGGAAGTGCTGCACTTCAGGGTCATTTCCGAGGAACTAATATTGAAAGGTTCATTGAGCTGTAAATGCTAGTATGAAATGTGGTATATAAACATATTATTTATATTTGGAGACAGCATGTGCAGCATGGACGCACATTTATTAAATGACAGAACAGCACAGACTTTTATCTGAGATAGAAAGAACCTTTGAAGGGGGAGAAGTGCAAACTTTATCAATTCTTTAGGACGGACCGAAGCTAATGGTTTCTTAAACAGCACTTAAGTCTGTTGCTCAGCTTGTATGAGCACTTAGCCGCACGCAATGCGTTTTCCCAGGAGTCACTTCCAGGAAGACGTCTGAGATTTTAATGAGCACCACTTCAGTTGGTCAAACAAAATCTCAGATGTGTGTGTGTGTGTGTGTGTGTGTGCGTGTGTGTATGCCTGTATGTGCTCTTTGACTATACCTATACAATAACCTTACCAATAGATTGACTTTACCTGTCCAACAACCTTACCTATGGATAGACTTTACCTGTCCAATAACCTGACCTATAGAGTGACTTTACCTGTCCAAAAACCTTACCTATAGATTGACTTTTCAAATGAGCCCTCATTAGTGCCTATGGGTCTGGCCATTCGCGAGTAAAGTGCTGATCTGCCTCCCCCTCGCTGTGTGAAATGCAGATTGTGCTGACAAGCAGAGAGTGTAACAGACTGAAGGAAGCTAGTTCACAAAACAACTTAGTATAGTCATATAAAATATATTTATAATTATGATGGATTGCACATAAGGTTTTCACTGTGAGAGAAGTAATTGAAGAGCTTGAAGAAGCAGATCTGAATTCAGAATTCAAAAGCAGATTGAAGAGGGTGCTCTAGGGAGATGGATGGGCCCACTGATTCACATTTAAGTTTTCGCAAATTTAGTGTTCTTGCCATTTCTTTTTATTCCATATCAATTTTCTGTACGACACTTCTCCTAAAGCCTTTCAGCAAGACGTACCAACTTTGTCTAGTAACTTCACCTAGTTGATTGGTCTGTGTGTGTCAACAGCTCAAATACTTTTTTGAGATATTTACAATTTTATACAGAATAATTTCCCATTGATTAACATTGATGGAAGGTTCGGAATCTGAACGAGCTGACATCACAATAGAATGCTGCAGCTGCCACAGATACAGACCGTCTCCCTCTTTTGCAAAGCTTCTGAAGGACGAAACCTCTCTCAAGGTGAGTAATGCTAGCAGAATCAATGAGAGGTCAACCCAAGCTAATATTAGTTTTCTGTTTTAGCAGCATCAATGAGAGGTCAACCCAAGCTAATATTAGTTATCTGTTTTAATTCTTGTGAGCTAACATGCACATTTAAACATTCAAAATAATGTTAACACTTGCAAGATATTGATATTCAAAAACATGCTATAATTGGTTTTCCTCTTATCTGTTCAAAATGTCATTTTAAGTGAAGAAATGTGTCTTTTTTTTGGTGTAGATCACTTGTACAAAACATCATCCAGAGTGTGCAATTTGGAGAGGTTTTGTAACATCATGGAAAAACCCTTGCGACATTTCACTGCCTTTAGTTTTAATTTTTTTGTGTGAAACATGAAACATGGGGATGATCTGTGTATAATAATGTTGCCACTATTAAGTGTATACCATAAATAATTCCTCAATTATTAGTTTTATATGTAGTTCTGTGCCCTTAAAATAATGCCATAATCCATGCCTCCATGGTGTGTAATAAGATTTTATTTAAGAGTAGTGCAAACCGGATGGAAATAGCATTTTTTAAGTGCTTGGGATTATGGTCTTAATCTTGTTTCCCTGAGGGCCATTCAAAAGTGGCTTTTGGAGAATACTTATAAAAATTCCACAAAAAAATTAATACATTTTTTTGTGTGATGCTAGCTTCACGTTTTAAGGTTGCATTCTTGCTTCACAGCCCAATATTTACAGACCCTGTGACTTCAGCGGAGAGCATTGAGCATCGTGTAACCTTTCAGTCTGGTTTATTTCCTGGCTCTGATGCAAATCCAGCGTGACAGGTAGAGATTGGAGAGCAGCCTTCCCCTTCAGGGTCACCTCTGCAGGCATGCCTCTCTCTCTCTCTCTGGAGCCCTCTGGGGCACGCCCCGGCTTCCCACACCCATCACCCCTCAGCCCCTGCCACTCACCGCACCTTGGGTACCATTGCCATGGCAACCGCATCACTCCGGCCAGCCTTGCCTGTCTGTCTGCGTGGACTTTCGATCGCCGCGGGAGTAATCCGCGCAAACAGTGCAAAATATGTTCAGCTTCAGATTGTTAATTAGTATCACTGATGTTGAACGTACTACCACAGCAAGTCAGACTGTTATTTGGCCAGAATTCAGTGACACCTCCATATTAGCTGCGCTCAGAAAACTCTCTTGAGAAGGAGACAATTACCCCGCAAAATGCAAACCATGCACCCCCCCCAAACAGGGGGGACTATGTATAAACAGGGCTGTAATTGCTACACGGATCACTCGGCCTGCATGTGAATGCCCTCAAATTAAAGCTGACAGTCTGTACTTTAACCTCATATACATTGTTTCTTGTCAAGTCTAATGTGCCAGACTACAGAACCAAAACAACAAAAATGTGTCGCTGTCCATTTACTTACACATTGCCCTGTATATGTACAGTATCACATTTTGACAGTATGTATTGCAGCTCAGTGCCAGCTGTCTCAGTATGGCAACCCCAACCTCCTTCCTCATAACACATTTATTAACACGTAGAGGAAAGCAGTTCCCAGCATCCCCCAAAGACCCATTCAGTCACTCTTCCCGATGGCAAACTCTAGCATTTGCACTCACTTTCTCCCAATAGAATTCTGTTCTGTTCTGCTCCCTGCTCCAACTCCATTGCACAACATCAGGAGAGGAGGGCAAAAAAATATTCAGCATTTCTGAAAAGCAGCTTCCATCGGATGCATGAACAGGAGGACAATGTCATCCATCTGTGGCTAAACCTGCCAGAGCCACACCCTCCAGTTTCTAAAGCTTAAAATCTCAGTGCAGTTTTTTCGTTTTGTTTTCTTTGTCATTTTTAGTTTTTTAAGTCATTATGTGAAGGATGTTCATATTTCAATCCAAAGGGTCTGAGAGAGGATCTTAATGCCTGATGATTGCATTTTCTCTAAGCGATTCCGTAGGGACGTAATTAGACACTTTGGCTCAGATAACGCTGCTTTTAAATGCACTCCAATCGTGAAAGCTCTAGGATGCCTATCAAGGCTCTACCCGTTTAGAAATGCTGATCCTCTGGAAAGCTATAGACTCCTCTCACAGCTCCATATGCTCGGTGTCCTCTTGAAGAACACTCATTTGTGGTTTTTGAGCAGTTCTCTTTGTGCTGTCCAATGCACTTACTGCCGACCAGTACTCCGATCTAGACCCTGTTTTTCTTTTTTATTTTACTCAGTGTGACATGTTTGTCCAGTTAAGTGCACAATTTTTTTTTTTTGCATGGATTTTTAACTATGAAATACATGGAAACTGATAAATTATTGATGCAGCCTGTGCTATAAAACAATAAATTATGCATAAAATGGGAAAGGGAGGCCATGTTGAGCAGGCGACAGGGATCTTAGAATGACAGAGGTCTGGACGAGTCAAGAGCACAAGAGCACTGCTTCACAAGTTTTCCCCACACAGTAAATAATCATTTATTTAAAGCAATACTGTTGCCGCACGGAAGCTACACAGAGACATGCTTTCCATCTTTCTCACCCTTTTTTTCAAAGTAGCTCTAAAAGACAACAGAACCCCAACCCCTTTAATCGCTCCCTGCTCTTCAGGGGTACCGTAAGCGACCGGGGTGCGGAATTAGCATTCAGAGAGGGGGGGGGACGTCGGAGCGGACCGCGGACGCCCCTGTGAGCCGCGCCGTCCCCCGTGATAAATGAAGGTCCCTTCCGTGCCGTCGTGAGGCACCCCGCTGTTTCCGCACGTCCGCCGCGGCCGCTGTCTTCGCGCCGAGCCCGGTTTTCCCCAGAGGAGAGGGGGGGACAGCTGCTGGAAGTCGATAAAAAAAACCGAACGGATTCGCGAGCGCAGGAAGCTAGGCGAACAAAAAGGTTTCCGTTTCGCAAAACTCCGGTTGTGCTAGGCAAAAAAAAAATTTTTTTTGGCACGGATGAGTTGAGAAAGAGCAGAGCACTATATGGCACCCTGTTTCTGCTCCAAAACCTGTGCTTGTTTGACAGTGTTTTGATCCAGGTTGATATTTGTCATGTCTTTGTGAAGCTACTTGGATGAAACCATTGGTACGCAGGTGAAAGTTTGTTTCTGGGAGTGTAAATAGTGCGTGAGCGCTGTTCTCTCTCATGTCAAACCACTCTCTGCTCAACAACAAATTGTGGGAGTGATGTGCATATGTTTCATAAGGTAAACCTGCCATGCCTTTCCTTTTCTCAGGTAATAATAATAATAATAATAATAATAATGTTATTGTTGTTGGTGGTGGGGTTATTTTTATTCTTATTTTGAAGCCATAGGATCAAGTGCCTTATAGGACAACCTTACAGCAGCATTATAAAACCAACGAAGTAATTCTACAGTAGTTCTTTCCTGTCTTCATTTCATTATCTGTATGTTAACACATTTGTGCTTTTCTATCCTCCAAACTCACAATTATTTTTAACATGTTCTTTCAGTGTTTTAATGCTTCTCATTTCCATTTTCTGTTTTTTTTTTTACTTCCTTGTCTGTTCCAAATAAGCGAAAGCCCTTTTGAGAAATGACTGTCCTTGTAAGGACTTTAAGTCTTTTTATAGCAACAAACACAGTGGTGTAGAGATGTTACACTTCATCACGGTGAGACCATTTGGCACCGGCATGTGAATACCAATGAATTTACAATCATTACATTGGATTTGAATATCACATTTAAAAAAAAAAAAGATCAGGGGCCTCATTTATGAAACTGTACAGGATATCTTGCAAATTTATCCTCAGGGACAACATTCTTATGGCTCATCTACCAGCTTAAAGCATAAAAACTGCATCGAAATCATGTCAGCATTGATTCCACCTTCTTTGTGTCTGTGTTCTGTAACACAAAAGCAAATTATTGATTAGAAATGAATTACGACAGCCATCGCTTCATTACAGGAGTTACAACAATGCACAATACACCTTTGACACTCAGCATCCGATATGACATCATACTATTCACAAGGGCGCTTTCAATAAAAGCTTCTGCTTGTTTCTGGGCTTCAGGTAGAGAGCTGGAGTAGCTCTGTGTCTGTATCAGGATAATCTCTGTAATAGCATCTGATAGCAGACCGTAGTTAATATTTAAAAACGAAATGCAATCAGAGTACGCGTTCTGTCTCTCCGAGAGGCTGGCACATTTTCCTTTTGTGCAAACATTCTCCCCTCCAATCCCTTCGATTGGCAAAAAAAAAAAACAAAAAAAACAAACAAAAGCAAACTGTTTCCATCAGAAGATATGAGTCAGAGCAGCTAGGACGGGTGTGGAGCGGCTGGCCAGCCGGCCGGCATGCCAGACCCTCGAGCGCTCATTAGAACCGACTCCGCTGACCGAAACAAAGCCGCTGGCCGCCGCGGTCAGCCGCCCAGCTCTTCGCCGTTTAAAGCATTTGTTCATCTGCCATGGCTGTAAAATTTACTCCCCCTTACCCCTCACCCCCCAAACACACTTTCCAATGTGTCTTGGCGTTCTGCATTGGTGTTCTCGTGCACTTATCCAAAATCTTATTCAGTTTGAGTCAGATCCTGCTGGTGTACAGGTCAGAACAGAGTAATAGGCAACTTTATGGGTGATGTCATCAGTGTTGCATTGAGGGGAAGTGGGGGGGGGGGGGGGCTGGGTGGGTGCAATAAAGCTCCAAATTCCTCTTAGCTTCACACCTGAGCTTTAATGTGTGGAAAGGGGCAGGCTGTGACAGCCTGCGGTGACCAGGGAGCTGGGAGTGTTCCCTTCAGACAGGCTCATGACCTGCATCGGTTCAGTAATTTCTCACACGGTGACAGGCAGACACAGATTGTTTAGACACGCCAGATGATCAGCTCCAGAGTTCCTTTCCGCTGCTGTGTTGTCCTTAGTCATGGGCTCGTGGCCCTTGATGAATTCTCAGAAGCCTTTCTGTTGTAATGGATGCAAATAATTTCAAATGCTTCAGCTTCCAAGCCGGGAAGACATGTGGAGCTCAGACTGCTGGTGGCTCATTTGGTTAAGGCACCACACTGTGGCGCATGGATGGGCTCCACAGTCTCAAATTGACTGTGCTACTGCCAACCGTGCCCAGTAGCTCCACAGGGCAGTGCACAATTGGCAATTGTGCCGCCAATAGGGTTCAGTCATGCTCACTAGCAACCCCTGCTGGTCTGCGGGTCGTCTGTGGACTGCATATCAAAGATGCGTAAGGTATTCCTCTGACTCCACTCTGTGTGAGTTTCGCTGTGGTCTGCAGAGTGAAAAGAAGCAGACTGGCAACACCACATTTTGGGTTTAGATACTGAAATTGGCAGTGTGGTTCATGCATGAACACTTCCTCAACGAACCACTCGGTCACCGCCCATCTTCCACCAGGGTCTGAAGACACTTACCTGGACTAATCATCACGACTCTGCAGAGCACTCTCAATCTAGGATCACTCTTATCACTTGAATCCTTCTAATTCTTTCCTGTATCACTTTTATGCTACACTTGTGCCTCCATCTAGCACTTATATTGCCCTTGTATCATTATCTTGATGTTGTAGCTCGTCATGCCTCCTAGTTCAACTTACCATGACTTTCTGACCTAGCCTGTGCTTACTGTGTGAACTGCACTGAATGTGTTCATGGCTATGAATAACTGTTACATAATGAGTACTGAACCTGTTTTTTGTAGTTGTTCCAATGACCTTCGGTATGCACTTATTATACAAATGAAAAATAATTCTCTGGGCCATTGAAAGGTGTTTAAGCTGACTGGCTCCACTGGCAAAATAACAGTGCATAATAAACACCAAACAATGACAGGGGAAAGAAAGAGAAAGAGCCTGAGCTCTTAACAGCATCTGGTGTCAGTTAAGGGTGACTCGTAATGGCCAGGTTCAAATACTATTAGGTGAATAACACTCCTGATGGACTGCAGTTAGACCGCAGTCACAGAACACAGAACTGCATTCGTGACCGTGCCTGAGTGACAAACTCCAGTGCCAAGCCAGGAAAAAGGGTGTTTAAACAGAACAACAAGGGGCGATGAGTCCACCAGAACTGAAGGGTACGAGCCTGGAGGGCCCCAGGTAGTCCCAGGAATAATACAACAGGGATAAGACCATTGTAACATCACAATGCCCATATAAAACATCACAATGCCAGTAGAAACTGCCATTGTGACATCACAATGACTGTAGGAAAAACATCACAATGCCAGTGGAAAACTGAGAAACCCTACAGGGATCCCAGAAGAGGAAAATATCCACTGTTGGACTCCTCTTGGTTGATGACAACTTTCTTGATGAATTTTAGAGCTCTTCTCAGTGTTTCTACAAGTACAAAGTGAGGTCACCACTCTCTTACGGTACCCATATTTTATAATCTTTGGGAAGTCGCAGGAACAATGTAAGCACTTCCACACAAGTACCTCTTATGCATTTTTACCTGGGTACTTTAAATTTGAAATTGGCCTGGTGACCCAACATGGATACCTTTTAGATAGACAGACTAAATGGGCTGTTGGAAATAGCTTTGAAAATAGATTCAGATGGTTAATGAGAGAAATAAATGGAAGGTTCTGAATAAATGTGGAAACAGTTGTTACTTCAGATGTTGCAACTGAGATCAAAAAACCTTGGAATGGATCTGAATATTGATTAGTACACCCGAGAAGGGTTTTAATCAATATTCAGCCTCCATTTCCAATACAGGATCCGAATACATTTAAAAAAAAAAACTCTTTCTCTTTGACTCCTAATTTCCATAGATATAGTCTGTAAAAATATCATACTTAATCGAAACCCAAAAAATACAGGAGTTAACCTCAACGGCACCGTGTTGATGTCTGAAAAAGATTGAGAAAGGGCTCTAACTTTACTGCAGCATGTCTCACTGTTGCATGTGTCAATCATTCAGGGTAGTCTGGGGGAGGGGCGTGCTGAGTCTCAGGCCCGCCGAGTATTCTACAGTGTTTCAGAACCCATGTTATGAAAAAAATATCAGCCCACTAATGGCCTGCACAAACAGACAGAGGAACGAAGTCCTCCAGGCGAGTTCCTGACCTGACAGAATCAATAAAAGTAACTACTCCGGTGAGAGGGCGGAGCAGCTGCCAGTCAACAAGACTGACATTCTTTGAGCCAATCAAAAAGGGGTTCCGCTCTCCACGGCGAAACGCAACGATTAGTTCGAATCAGCGAGTCGTTGGTAGTCCCGCCCATTTTTGGCTTCTTGCAGCCCTGTTAGCTGAAGTACTCTGCGTGCGAAGCTCCAGGGGAACGGCAGCGTGAGAAGGGAAATTAATAAGCTGAAAGCTAATGCTGACCATACCGGCCTGTATCTGTACTGCACTGAAACACTTTGTTGAGCAATTATCCACCGCATGCTGCCCACAATCACCTCCTAGCTGCACGCAGGAAACGTCCCTCTGCTATTCATGCACTTAGCCCTAAACTCACGCCCATGGAGCTGAAATAAAACACAGCACGTCCAGCGTAGGTCTCAGTATTGTTTTATAGGCTTCACCGTTTGAAGCAGGGGGGATGCTTTACGCTGCTGTTACAGAAATACATGAACAGAGCCAAATTGACGGTTTAACAGTAGCCCGGACACACTTTAGCCTGACCTGTCCAAACGCCTGGGACCCTCAAGTTAACTGAAGGCCACAGAGGGCAATGCGCAATATCGATGATTTCATTACTACCCGCTGCCCCCCCCCCCCCCCCCCCCCCCCCCCGGGCCCCCTCTCCAAAACCCCCCACACTGCATCCACATAATCTGGAGGTAACGGAAAGGCCCCGCATTCCCAAAATTAAAACTCAAAATGTCTCATTATCCCACAGAGGCTCCGGAGTACTCCTGATGAATTATGAATGGCAGTTTACAGAACCGGGTCTATCGTGTTCCTATCGGAAGGAAGGGGAACAGATGTAAACCTGAGAGGCGGTAAATATTTAATAGACCCCTGTCTCCCTGTCTCTCACATTTTCCACATGTAGCCTGTACACAAAAGTCAACAACGAGAACGAGGGGGTACATCTATCAATAGAATCTACGGACTGACTGATTTGGGAAATATATTCTCCTGTGACTCTGTGTACCTGGAGCTTGCCTGTGTCCTTGGTGGAGCAGAAAATATTAGCGACCGAACAGGACAAGGGAGAAGTGCTTCTGCAATTTCAAATTCCGCAGCTGCTGTATCATTTTAACGTACTTGTAAAGGCTGAAGTTGGGCAGGAAGGGGCGGGGGGGGGTGGATACAAACCCAATGCGGAGCCTAGCGAGACAATTTTTTTTCCCCTGTACAAAATCACTCAATCTGTTTGGTCACAAAAATTGGGAGATACTGGGAGAAGAAAAAAATAAACGGTCACAAATCAAAAGGGGAATTTGATTCTGCCAGCAGGTGTCCTTTCTGGTTGGCTACTCAGCGGCGAGAAGCTGCAGGAACATCGGCGCACTCCTGCTATGCGCACTGAGCGGCCCGTCTCCGCTTCGGCCCCGGGCACCGCAGGGGACGACTGTACACAAATTACAGTGTGCAAAATAACTCGGTAAACACGGAGAAGATTGCTACAACAGGACCGACAACGAGGGGGGCGGCTCGATGGCAGAAGCAGTGTGTAAAATGTGCGGAGCAGGTCACAGAAGCTAACTCCGCCATATTCTTGAAGAAAAACGATGGTTCAAATGCCATGGCCATAGAGCTGGAGAACACCCCTCCACCCCTCCACCCTGATCCCCCCCCCCATTCTGATTCCTATTTCCCTCTTCTACATCTTCCCCCAATTGCCCAACATTCCCCTATCACCCCCCTTCTCCCCCCCCCCCCTCCAAAAAATAAAAAAAATAAATTCTTCCCTTCCACAGGTTAATTCTTGCGACAAAGCCAGGGTGTTATTGCCCAACCATTGCACTCCTCATTAATCGCTGCTTGGGCTGTTGCTGATTTTACAAATCTAGGCCTTTTCTTCATTTGCACTGCTTGTAAATTGCCCTGGATGAGAGCATTTAGCTAAATGCCTAAAATGTAAATGCAAATGAGTACTGAAGCCGGCAATGAGATGTACCTTTCTGAAGCTGTAATGAAAGTGAGTGAGGTGTATCTTTCTGAAGCTTGCAGTAACTGTGGTGTACAGTTCTGAAGCTAGCAGTGAGTTTGGTACAACTGAGTAAAGACCTGTACCTGACTAAATATTTCATCCTGACATCTGGCAATTCAAAGGTCACTTGTAACAAACTGGTATGTTACTCATGATGAAAAGATTTCTCAGAAATGTCCAGAAGAAATCTGTAGCACTGACAGATGCGTTTAAAGAAAATGTTAGCACCATTGGATTTTAACAGCCCAACCACAGGCAAAATGGCTTTGTAAACCAAAGGATCCTTTAGTTGTTCTTCTAAAACAACCCAATTTTTTTCTCCCTGCACCTCTCCTGACTGGCAAAGTAGCTGCTCGGCTAAAAGCCGCCGACATCAATAACCCTCTGCCAGCTGTCCTGTAAAACAATAAAATCAAAACATCGCAACATGAATCATTCATCACCTGCCACAATTAAAATCATAGCCAGTTTGTTCCTTTGCACCGAAGACGCCAGCTTCCTGTTGTCTTCAGATAATGAGTTAGGCTCCTGTTCTTTCCAATCGACATGTTCAGAGTAAAATTCTCAGTGCTTGTTTCACTCTCACAGAGATTATATATGATTCCAAGAGGAATCAAATGCCAACAGTAAATTTTACCGTACTTCCCAGTGTTGTTCTTCTTCATAATTATAATACTAATACTACTACTACTACTACTACTAATAATAATAATAATAATAATAATAATAATACCAGTGTTTTTTTCTACAGTTACTGTTTGGTAGGAAGGAGACTGCTGAACTCAGGAAACTGCATCTCTGATGTAATGAACTGATCACTTGTACATCACTGTGACTTGCAGAAAAGTGTCGATTGTATCCGGGCCATTATCTGAGTTTGAGCCAGTCAGCCGAGGGAAGCATTCTGCGGCCGTTCACCCACCAGGGATGGGGACACTGAGGAAATTATACGAATAAAACTGCTCTCCCTTGGCTGCAAACAATTTAGCAGCAGCCTGGCATGTATGCAGATTAGGCCTTGGCTTGTTTGCTTTTTCGAATCATGGTGTTCGTCCTCAGATGGGTCAGAGGCAGCGTCCAAGTAAATGATTTTGTATTGTTTTTTTTTTTTTTTTTTTAAATGCTTACAGTACTTGGTACTTTTGTATGTTTCATTTATGTCTTTTTATGGTGAATCCAAAGGAAAATTTCCACTTTGTGGACAATAAAGTTTTAAATTTGTATTTGCATGGTTGCGCCCTTTAAACTGGGTTTGTTTTATCGCTGGGGTTTGGGTCAGGCCACTGTTCTCACACTGGCAGCTGACAGTATGGTACTGAGCGATGGCAGTCCAGAGTGAATCCTGGGGTGCCTTGTGCCCTACTTAGCTGAGAGAGCCTGAATGGCTCCACTACGGGGGACCAGGCACAACCCCAAACTCCACGGAAGTGTAGCACAGTGGGTAAGGAACTGGGCTTGTAACCGAAAGATCGCAGGTTCGATTCCCGAGTTGGACACTGCCGTTGTACCCTTGAGCAAGGTACTTAACCGAAATTGCTTCAGTATATATCCAGCTGTATAAATGGATACAATGTAAAAATGCTATGTAAAAGTTGTGTAAGTCGCTCTGGATAAGAGCGTCTGCTAAATGCCTGTAATGTAATGTAATGGAAGTGGTGCGGAGCCGGGCCCAGCGTTCATACTCACTACAGACACTAGCTGAGAATTGTGAACTCACCTCTGCCCCCTGGAGGACAGACACAGGCGTAGTTTTCTGACTAACTGAGCTATAGCAGAGGTATAGGGAATATAAAGCTAGTGTGGCGGTCATGCATGCACACTGGCCACTCAGTAACAGGGTCCCCCATCTCCATTACAGTACACACACCCGACTGAGCATGCACACTGGCCACTCAGCCACCCCATCTCCATTACAGAACACACACCTGACTGAGCATGTACGCTGGACCTTCAGTAACGAGGTTCCCCATTACAGTACACACACCTGACTGAGCATGTACACTGGACCTTCAGTAACGAGGTTCCCCATTACAGTACACACACCGGACTGATTAAGTGCTGATTGACAGGCAGTCTTTAATTTTTGTAATTGAGAACCCCATGTTTGTGACAAGTAACATCTGCATTAGAGGAAACAAAAGCTAAAAAAATCAAATGCCAATGAGCCAAATGTGTATTCTGAGTTAATCAAAGGCAAAAATTAGGGAAGCACGCACATCACATGTTCTCAATTACCTTAACTTACGGCTGCATAAAAAATAAATCCAGCAAAACACAGGAATCAGCCATACTGGCTGTGGACAAATAAAAATGGCGGTTAACCTCCAGAGAGAAGATAAAGAATCTATCGGCTGCGATCAATCTACAGCAGAGACGAAGAAGAAACTTCTTTAGAACTTTTTTTATGAGATATTTTCACTATATAGGGGAAGGGACAAGGAACAAACCACAATATCTGCACAGCGCTGATAGCACTCTTAAACAGAGTTTACGGGAGTCCAAAAGGGATCAACGCATCCAATGTAATTCAATCTGATTACATTTTCTTTTTTTATAAGGGCTTTTTACTGAAACAGAATCACCAGCCACCCGTACAGGTCAACAGGACAACTGGGGGGGGGGGGGGGGGGGGGGGGGGGAATCAAGAAAGATAGGAAAGGTCGAATGCCAAAAGTTTTACTGCGCGTACGAAAGGAGTGAGTCAGACAAGGATAAGACACGCTTAGCACACCGCCAGGAAGAACACACACGCCCTCAAGGGGGAGGCAGAAAGAAACGTAAAACTAATGGGGTGGAGTTGGGGGGTGGGGGGTGGGGGTGGGGGTGGGGATGGTGGGGGGGGGGGGAACCAACAGAACACAATGAATGAAGAGAGCGCCGGCAGGAACAGCACGCTTCATACCGCACTGGTGCACTTAACACCTCGCCCGGGTTGAGGGTGGCAGGAGTCCCAGGAGGATGGATCTGACAGGCGGCTGCTTCGCTCACGGTGAGAGCCCCCCTCCTCCCCCCCCCCCAGAAAAACATCCCCCACCTCCACTGGCGGGTCTGAAGCCTCAGCCTCTGGTGAACAAACACCCCGCCCTGTCAATGTTCTCCCAGTAACCTCTCCCCAGTGCTCCACCAGCTCTCTCTCACTGTACCCCACTCTGGGGAGGGGTTGTCACGGAGACGATATACTTCTCCCCGCATTACACACGACTGGGACGGCCTGTGAATGATTCATGGTGTCCCCTTCAAATCGGAAAACCAAAAATAAATAAATAAATTAATTATGAAAAAAAAAAAAAAAATTAGCTACAGAAAGACAGCCGCGGAAGAAAGCGACAAAAAAGGGTCAAGCCGCAGTCACTGTCTCTGTACTTTCAGGGTAAAGTAGAGCGAGCCTCCTGAAAATAAGATTTCTTTACATGCTCTGGCTTTCCGATTGAGCTCAGGAGCTTAGCCCTTATTCCCAAAGACTCAAAGTCCCTTCTGTGTTGGATACTGTCTCACATTCAACAGAGCACCCTGTAAGTCCAGCCCATGCATCTCCTTACCTTCACCTCCATATTTCCAAATATCATGCTCCCAAAAATACACGTTCCAAATGAAACAGAAGTATTGTGGAATTTTTAAAAGAGTTCAATTTTCTCCATCGTACATTTATAATGAAAATAATAAATGCAGGCATCTCTTAGTTTTAAAATAGGTTGTTTAATATAGTAAAGGAAATAGTGGGTCGGTTCCCCAAACACAGATGAACAAAATCCAACCAATCAGAGAGAATGTCAATACTTATACCCTGGCGGGGGGGGGGGGGGGGGGGGGGGGTGATTATTAGTTGATCAGACATGGGGGGGAAGAAACAAGGTATGGGGGAATAAGACTGAGGTAGGGGGTAGATGATATCACACAAAGGTACCGCAAGGGAGAGAATGTGACTTGATTAGGTGGTAGATGAGCTTATCTCTGATCACCTCAGGGGAGTAAACTGCAATTGGCTCCCATGTTTTCCAGCAAGTTTTGCTCTACATGATAAATTATAATTGCGATAATAAAAGTATATTATGCGGAAGACGACGTAAAATCTTTCGAAAAGCCGGTTTGAAAACGAAGAACTGCTATGAAAAGCGCACGGTTCTCTGAGGCGACACTTGGCTGACTTTCCGTAGCGCGTGCGGTAGGACTGCGCGTTCGCACCATATGGCCACGGCAAATAATAACGATTATATTAAACTTTACTTTTTAAAGCGCTTTCCTAACATGACGCTCTGAGCACTTGCCAAGAAAAAAGAACACAAAATAATAAAAAAAAGACGGGTTCGCCTGCCAGGCGA
The DNA here is from genome assembly GCF_013347855.1 of Anguilla anguilla. NCBI lineage: Eukaryota > Metazoa > Chordata > Actinopteri > Anguilliformes > Anguillidae > Anguilla > Anguilla anguilla. Next base: position 46,908,050 of record NC_049207.1, on the reverse strand, counting down.
ACCCGTCGCCTAGGAGATATTTTTTGGACAGGTCTGAGAGCCACAGAGTATTACGGCGAAAGACCGAAGAACAACTTTGGATCAAAATGACACCAGAGATCACAACTTTGTTCGGGAGCGCGAACGTAGCGAAGCTGCGGTTGTTTTCAATGTCACCGTGGTAGCAGTACTAAGACAAAGGCCCGTGTGTGTCGTGTGCTTGTCACTTTTAATCAGGAGTCCATTTCGGCTTCGCTAACACACTCAGGTGTCCTCAAACTAAACCTTCCTTGAGGTCAGACTGCTTTTAGAAATACTGCGTACGGGTCGAACATTTTCCTTCACACTGCTCATGAATGTGTGAATAAGACGCACTGTACAGTTGACGTGCGCGTGCCAGCGTACCGACTTCTGCCGTTAATGATTTACTTAGCCCAAATAATTTATTTGACCTGCAGCTTTGGATAAAGTCACGAGAACATGAGCTGCAGACTGCACTTGCATCTTTTATGGAAAAACCAGTTTCCGTGGTTCAGCACAGGAAGGAAACGGCATTGGAGCACACAGCTCAGAAAGGAAGGCCGAATGATTGGTTAGAGGGGAGAGGACGCAGACTCGTCCTCCAGGAATGGAGTTGTGCGGCTTCGATATCAGCGCTGAGGCTTTATCAGTAAGTAGCCACACAGCTCGCCAGGCCAAACATATCACATATTACATTCCCTGGCTGCCTACATCAATGCTGAAATGTTTTTTTTTCCACCTCTTTCTATCTCTATCCCTGTCTCTCACTCCTTTTCCCTCCCCCTCCTCTCTCTCCCTCTCTCTCTCTCCCTCTCCCTCTCTCCCTTGCTCTCTCTCTTTCTCTCTGAGTGTTTCCTGTCAGCAGGGCTCCGTGTTCTCTCCCACTCGACAGTTACTCCCTCTTTTTCCTCTTGTGCTTTTCCTTCTTCTTACCTGTGACTGACACGGCTGACCTTTACCTCTGTTCCTCCAATGACACGTTCCCCTCTTAAAATGTTCACCTGGGGTGGAATGTGCATATCAGCTTATCAGCAGGGAGGATAAAAACAATAAAGAATGAAAAAAAAAAAAAAGATTCTACCCATAATCCTCAGGGTGAGAGGGTCTCTCTCTCTCTCTCTCTCTCTCTCTCTCTCTCTCTCCTCACCTGGGATATGGAACACCCGTATCAGCGGAGGGAGGATAAAAAAAGACAAAGAATTCTACCCACAATCCTCAGCGTGAGCGGATCACACACATCAAACGGTCGCTCTCCCGCTCCCTCTCCCTCCCTGAAAGGGAGTAGGTGTTCCAGGCACGTGACCCTCCATTACGGCTCCGCTTTCTGCCTACACATCAATAGCGCTGCCCGCGCGCGTCTCACGCCTGCCGACTGAACTGCGCTAATGGCAATTCCGCACGGTCCTCCCCGCTTTTATTCTGCTCTGAAAGCTTCCCTATTCTCACGTGTATCGGTCTGCGTCGAACGCGGCGCCAATTCTTCCTTTCAGACTCTTATTGCATTTTTTTTTTTCTGCCAATTGTTCAATTCAGGGAAAGAAAAAAAAAACCATTATGTGCACTAGATCTTCTGCCAATCTCAGTAAACTGAAACATGTCAGTAAAAAATACAACTCAGCCCGTTCAAGCTTCATTTGGGTTTTCATTGAGTTTGATGTCTCCAGAGACCATCCAGTTGCAGTTACTTCATGCCTATGTCACAAGCGTTACTTAAAACGGACATAATTAAAAATTAATTAAGTGCAAGAGAGCGGGGGTGTCTTGTGCCTTAGCCTGTAGAACACTGATGTTCTTCAAAGGGGGGGAGGGCGACGTTGGTGGTTTGAATCCGACCGCGTGTACTACGCTCCCCATTCTTCCTGTCTCTCTGCACTGTCCTGTCCATTAAAGCGGAAAAATATTTTTTAAATGGGCAAGACAGCATATTAGTAACAACCACTTTACATACAATTTAAAAAATCACTTGCATCGCTTGCCACGTTTTGCAATATGAAAACCTCCAAAGCCTCTGTTGGGAATGGGAACACGACTGGCTGAACGTGTCTGTTGTTGACATAACATCTAAATGACCTCTCTCCCCGACGGCGTTCACTGTTATGAAACAGCCCTTTCAGGTCGGACGTGCGCGATGAGAGACGTGCTCTCGTCGCCCTTGGCTACGGCGTCACATGCAATGCATTGTATGAAGATGACTTGGATACCGTTGCCGCCGTGGTGCCAGGACCACCCGCCGCGATCACAGCGGGTCCATCTGTGATCACGTCACGTGTGACACTGCCCAGTTAAAAGGTTAAAGGTCAGAGCTGGTGGGTGTGTGTCCCCTGTGACAGAGGTGGGGAGTTTTGTTCTGTCAGAGGGACACAGTGTTTCCTGTGCGTGTGCAGGTGTGGGTGTGTGTGTGTAGATGTAGTGTAAAACGTCTCCGACGTGAGTTGCGATGCCGTTTGATGTTCTTGTTTAAACTTTGGTTTGAAAAAAAATTAAAAGAAAATGTATGTGTATGAGGGAGAAAAATACAGTGTGTGTGCTTGTGTGTGTAAGTGCGCATGTGTGAGTGTGTAAGTGTGTGTTTATGTGAGTGTGTGTGTATGTGAATGAGAGTGTGTGCATGTGAGTCTGTGTGAGTGTGTATGTGTGTGTGTGTGTGTGTGAATGTAAGTGTGTATGTAGGGGTGGAGGGAATTATCGGAGGCTGTCCAGCAGTAAAAAAAAATCACCTGACACTGAAGATCTCTCACCAGCACAGCAGCCACTGTACTGACCCTCAGCCTGCTGTTACTGGAGACCATCCAGAGACAGAGCCAGAGACACACACAGTCTTACACACACACACACGCACGCACGCACACACACACACACACACACACACACACTAACTCACCCGCTTGCACGCACCCACCTTCACTTCTCTCTTTCTGTCTCTCACTTCCCCTCCCTCCCCCCCTCCCTCGCCTGTGCTCTCTCTCTCTCTCTCTCTCTCTCCCTCTCTCTCTCTCCCACTTCAGTAGCGAACCGCTCGGATACGGAGAGGAAAGACTCATAAGTACCTTCCTCTCCTCCATTGTCTGTTCTTTTTTTTCCTCTCTCTCACTCTGTCTCTTCGCCTCTCTTTTTTCGCTCAGGAGGTGTTTGTTTCTTTCTCTGTCAGCCAGAAGGGAGCAGGATGCGCTCCGTGACAACGCTCGGCCGTGACAGGAGAGGGGTGAACATGAAAGAAGAGAGGAGAAACTGACCGAAAACAGAGAACCACCCCCCGCCGAGCAACCAAGCAGGAGAGGGGTGAGTCCACAACGCTTGCTATTTTATTTTATTTTATGCTATTCTTTTGCTATTTTATGTGTTTCACAAAAGAAGAGTCAAATATTTACTTCTTACCTATGATTATTAAATCTTTTTTTTATGATTAAAAGTTTTTACTCTTCTTTTGTTTTTCGTTAATATTATTTTGTTTATGTAGGGGGGTGGGTGGGGACTAGCACAGAAATGAAACTTGTGATTGGCAGGAAGGAGACGTGGTTCTCCGGAGATTTGAGGTTTGAGATCTGGGATCTCGCTGGTTGCGCGGGGATGTGGGGGCTTTGACTGCGTTGTGCGTGAGATGTGGGTGAACCCCTGTGACGGGCACCGGCGGTGCGCCCGCGATGCGTTAGGGAAGGTCTCCGAATTCCCGCTACTCTCACGCGGGCGCTAATTACGCCAGGCTGGCAGGTGCTGCCGTAACTTGGAAACGGGAACTTGGAGCGCTGAGAGTAGCACATGGAAGGGGGCGCTGAAATAAAATAATGACACCCCCCCCCACCACCTCCTTCCCCACGGGGTGTTTCAATTCTGCACGCTGCGGGGGGTGGCGGGCTGCTTGATGTTTCACGTAGTAAACGCTATCTAACAGTCAGGAGCGCGCCGAACGAAAGCGGATCGATACGACTGTCGTCCTTGACGACGGTTAACCCGGTCAGCTTCGTTTTTGTTGAATGAATCGTTTTTTTGTTTACACTTTACTGTCCATGGATGGTCTGAGAGGAAGGGCGGGGGGGGGGGGGGCACAGGTGAGTGACAGGTGGGGGACCACCCCCCCCTCCCTAGTTTGTCCGTCATACAGCGAGCGTGTTAGCCTCGTTTGCCGCCGCGCGTGTTCAGCGCTAAACTCCGCAGAGGGCAAAAGGGCCATCGGCGGGTTGTGATGGATCACCGCTCCACCCCGTTATCAGACCTTAGAACGTATTGACACGCCGGCTGACGAAACAGTATCCCCCCCCCCACCCCCCACCCCCCACCCCCTCGCCTCGTCGTTATTGCATTCTCTCGCGCGCCGAGGCGGCGGCGACTCGATGAGCCGCGAAGTTTGCCCCCTGGAGGAAACTCCTCCCGAGTTTTCGCGCCCCCGTCGCCGCGACTCGGAACGGATCGACTTTAATTAAACCGCGAAGGCGCGAAGAGACGCCGCGATGCGCCCGTCAGCTGGGAAGCGCGCCGCGCCGTCGAACGCCAGCTTGATTGACAGCAGGGGGCGGGGTGGAGGGGGGGGGGGGGGGGGGGATAGGGAGGTTTACGCTCGCGCGGAAAGGCTGTGGAGCGGTGGTTTCACGGATGAAAGGCCAGACGGGATTTGCGGGGCTGAGCGTGATTCCGGGTCACCTCCCTCATTACAAACACAAACGTTGCCGCCGCTGTTGTTTTTTCCAGCGTTACGCTAACGCTTCCGACCGTAAGGTGCCATGTGACACGGTCGCGTGTAAAGCTTAATGACACACGGTAGAATAAAGAGAGTTTCTCTCTTCTGAGCACAATCTGTTCATCGAGTTTCCTTTTCTCCACAAAAATGAAACGCGTTCCGTGCGTCACGTGCAAAATAATAACTGGACAATAATCCTCTGGAGGAAACCGATTTCAGTTTGAACGAAAGGACGTAAGCGATTGCGCAGCTGGACCGAGGAGCCTAGTCAATCCGAGCGTTCGTGAGGAGCTTAAAAGCCTAAAACATTTCCTACCTATTCACCTTAGCAACAGAGGAGGGTGCCGGTGCATCGAACCCGTCCTTAGTGCTCCTGCAGTCACAGACCAGTTACCTTCTAACGCCGCCGCTCATTTTGTGAGATTTACTGGACTGACAACAAAGAACGTTCCTCTATTAAACTCTGAATGTGTTGATGAACCAAGTCCAAGAACCAGTTATACTTGACAGACATAATATAAAGATAGAATATCACAGCGACCGCTAAGCTTTGTGGTGGCAGAAGAGGCTTTTGAGTCTGACTGTATTTTGGTGGCTGCTTGTTTTGGCCTTCCGGAAGACCGGACGACATATTCCAGGAATGCGGAAAAGACCCAGCACCCCAGTGCCCCAGTGCCATCACGATAGGGACACTGTGCTGTGGGAGATGCCTTCTTTTGGACGAGGCGGAAACCGGGGCCGTGACAAACTGCGGGCATCGGAGATGTCCCTCGTCGGAAAAGGGTCAGGGGTTCTCGCTGGTGTCCTGGGAACGTTCCCAAGCCAGTTGTCTAAATATAGCCGTCTAATAAAATCCCAGTATAAAGAGCTTAATAAACCTCCGCCTGTTCAACCCAGATGGTTTCTGGTGAGAGTTCTGGCACAGAACGACAAGCCGCGCATCACTTAGACGGGCTCTGCGTGTTTTTAACGGTCGAGGTGGGCCTGCCACCTTTCAACTGTAAAGCGCATGGCGACCCGTGCAGCCATTCCGGCTCCGGAAGCAAACAGTTTCCTGCGTTCCCTGCACTTGTTTGGCAACGCTCACTTCCTCTGTTCTTCTGGGGCTGCTATCACGCTGTCTACGTTTGATTCATAGCAAATCCAAATTTAGACCCTGGCTTTAATCACCCCCTAAAGTGAAAAAAATGCAGTTCGGCTGGCAAAACAGCGTGAGCCGAACGGGCTCGCTCAAATTTGACTGCGTGCGGCACACGCGGGGATCTGAAGGCTCGATCTGAGGAAGGGAAACAGGCGCGCTAGGGCGAACTAAGCCAACGCCGTCCCCCTGCACGGTTTGCAAAGCAGAGATAATCATCTGGCGCGTCTCGCGCGCCGTGGCGCCTGCATAAATGAGAGACTACCGAGGGGCTCCGCGTTATCGCGCATTGATCGGGCCAGAAGCCGATACGCACGCGCTCCACAAGAGACTCGCTCACAAAAAAGGTACGAAAGAAAATTGGTCCCTTTGTGCCCCGGACAATAGATTTTTTTACAGGAGCACAAAGACAACACGGGAGCGGGAGCCCTTCGAACAAAGGGAAAGATTTTTTAAATATTTGATAAATGTCTAAATTACTTGGATCAAAGCCGGAGAGCTGGATTCAATCACCATTTTCTTGTAACCGTGACTTGTAATTAAAACGGAGCCGTCGGCTCTCTCTCTCCCCCCCGGGAGCGCAATTTAGCCAGCCCCGCAGCTCTCCAGCCAGTGTTTGCGAAGGAAAAACTAAAGTATAAAAACTAACACTCACCGGCCGTATTTGCTGAAGTTAAAATTAGGTGAAAAATGTTCGATTTTGATCAAAGCGAGGCGGAAATTAGGTTGGGTTTCAAGACTTTTAAATGCAATTTAGCTCAAACGTCATCACGGTGGCGTTGAGATAACGCCTGATTCCGCCCGGAGAGTGCGATGTTTCTCTTTTACTGCGAAACCATGGAGACAAAGGCACCCGGGCCTTATCAGCGCAAACACTGTCGCCTCTATTTGCTTAATGGCTGAGGCAGGGCCCATAAATCTCTAATGGACCCGGGGACGGCCGAACGTGAGAGGAGAAAACCAAAAACGATTCTCGCTATTAGGCAGCGGGAAAGAACTTTTCTAACGAACGCGCCGCGGAGTTCACTGAGGAAGACTCGCGGGCCGAAGGGGGTCTGCAGGGACAGCGCAGGCGTCTCTGTCTCACCGCCATGTTCGGGGCACTGACACGGGATGGCCTTCATAATTCCATGGAAAAATCCGGAAGGAACTCGCGAGTGTCCAGAAGCGTGTGGGTTCAGTGTCCAGAAGCGTGTGTGTTCAGTGTCCAGAAGTGTGTGTGTTCAGTATCCAGAAGCGTGTGTGTTCAGTGTCCAGAAGCGTGTGTGTTCAGTGTCCAGAAGCGTGTGTTCAGTGTCCAGAAGCGTGTGTTCAGTGTCCAGAAGCGTGTGTTCAGTGTCCAGAAGCGTGTGTGTTTCAAGTCGGCTGTGTCTAAGCCCCTTTGTGCCGGGGAGGGGAGGGGAGGGGAGGGGAGGCTGACTGGTTCAGACAGGAAAATCCCCAGATTTCAGTTGGAAAACCTCACTGAAATGAGTGTACGCACTGTAAGCCAGTAGGGAGCCACAAACAAACTGACAGACAAACGAACGACGGCACAGAGCCTGTCTGTACGGCTAGAACCTGCCTTTGACACGGCCACTACTGTACATCACGTCCCACCTAACAGGTTATCATCTGCAGCACAGTGCTATGAGACACAACATGCTTCCACACAGCCGCACACATTCTAGTGGAGGCTTCAGATATCTTTCCAGAAGCTGCAATAATCAGTGAGTGGGATTTATAAGGGCAGAAATTTCTCCAGGGTCATGAGAGATGACCTGGGCTTTAGCCAAGCGGACCCTTCCACTCTGCTCACAGCAGGGCCCCATTGAATGCTGGGTGTTTTTAAATGTTTTTTTTTTTGTTCAGCTGAAATGTCCAGTGCCAATTTCAAATGAACTGTTCATTGACCCGCAGTCCGTGAATTAAGTACGCCTCGTATGTCGAAAGCGGTTCTTCTTGTTCGAAGCAAAAGTGTTACAATAACCGCTGAAGCACTTCATTCGCGTATTCTCAGGTACCTTAAATGGTCACGCCGATGGCTGGAACAGAAACTAGGCTACCCGGGGGGTCCCAGGGAAGGGGCTGAGGATTGCACACGCCGTTCCAATAGCTGGGTAATAAAAACACCCAAATAAAACCTTCCAATACCCTGTAAATCTGAGATGGCTCAGGAAACAGTGAAATTACTTTTGCCATTTCCACAAAGTTGGGGGAAGGGAGATATAAAGGTGAACAAGCAATAACAAAGTGGAGAAAACCAGTAAAAAAACTAAAAAAAATATATATATACACACACACACACACTATATATATATATATATTTGTATTGATTGATACAATGAAGATACAGAGCAGCAAAGCGCTCTAAAAGCACTCTGGTGATGCATCAGATGAGTTTCCTTGACCCTGAAGTAGAAACAATTGAGCTTTCATTACATTCCACCAGCACATTTTTTTTTTATCAATAAGAAGCATTCATATACTCTGTTATCATTATGCTTTATCATCACACACAAAGACATTCGCTGCCTTGCGTGAATAACCAGCATGAACGTATAAAACTGGAGGGAGACACAAATAAGTTATGATTCTTCCATTGTTTCTATTACATTTCTCCGCTGGTTGTGATATGGCTTTATTTACAGTGAAAATAAAAAAAAGAAATCTATTTTTCAGTCATTACACTTCATGGAAACGAGCACCACCCCAATTCTACAATTGATTTGAATTGAAAAATGTAATACTGTGGCAACCAAGGATCATAATGCTCATACAGAACAGTATGAATATCCTACTTTCTTCTGAGGGAACCCATGCCATTGTCTTTGTTCTCCGAGGACATACACATGGTTTAATTAGTCTCGTCCACAGTTTAATGATTCGCCACCTAATGACATCTCTGAAACACAATTCCTGGAAAGAGGGTTTTTTTTTTTTTTTTTGCTTATTATGTAGACACAGTTCCTTGCTCTGTGTGCAATGTCTGCTTCAAAATCAGCCTCGGGGGGAACTCCTGGAAGCCATTCATTTAGTATTAAACGTCTAACTTGAGATGCACAGCTTGTACTTTGATATGGACCGTTGCCTTTTAAACATCTCTGCTCTTCGATTTTTGGTACTCTTTAATTTGGGTCATAATTTTTCTGCTGATAAAATGATTCGTGTTTGTATTAAGGGGGATCACTTTGACATGCTGCTTGTATTGCTTTGGTCATGTGATGCAGTGTCAGGGGTCAAAGGTCACGTGGCAGGTGATGAGGGGAAAAAAGGCTTGTTGCGCATCAAATGAGTAGCAGCTGAGTCAGGTTGGGAAGGGTGTCCATAACCCTTGGTTGCGCAACCCTGGCCCTGGAGAGCCGCAGGGTCTGTTGGGGTCCCCAACCCTGGCTTGGGACAGCTGCAGGGTCTGCTGACTTTTGTTTTTCATCCCAAATCAGCAACCCGTTTACACTCAAGATAAAAAGGCGATGTTGAGATAGCCGTGTAAACAAGTGCGTTAATTGATCAATTAAGTTCTGAGCAATCACAAGTAGAAGAAGGCCCTGCAGTTCTCCAGGACCTGGGCTGCAGATTCCCCCACATCCCCCCTGCCCCCCCCCCCCCAAAATAAAGGTGTGGCAGTCTGTGCCAAACGGCTCGTTAGAACGGAGCCTCAGATTGACTGTGGGGTGACAGCAGTGCACGCTGATCAGAGGCTTGCTCCGGTAGTGATGTACAGCACCGAAGCAACGACAGGCTTTGATGATTTAAAAAAGCACAGGCAGGGAACCGCTGGAACCAAAGGCTGCTGTCGCTTCCTTGACAGAGGAGTGCCTTCTAAAAATACGAGCCCTGTTATACTGTACGATCAGCAAGCGTGCGATGGCATACTGTAACTGCCAGACGAGCTGGCAAATGGGAGGCAACATGGCTGCAGCCTTGAGCCAATTAGCCGTTCAGGAGGTGTAGGATCGCAAATATATGATTAGAAAGTTCTTAACTGAACATTCTAATGCTGATGTAACAGTCCATACTGGTAATTGAAAGCAGTTCTAGAACACTGTCTCAAAATTTTGCAAAAAAAAAAACAAAAAAAAACTGCTCTTCAAAGGGTTACTGACCATATTATAACTGACATAATCAGTGCTCCCAGCTGCCTCAGCAGGAGAGAGACACTGACCACACCGCAGACTCTGACTCGATAAAAGGACCTAATCAAGGTGACTAGAGACACTGATTGCCACTGGCAATGGAACAAAGATGGTCAAAAGTTCCGATTTCAAATAATACGAATAATTTCCTCAACCGCAAAAAAAAAATAAATGGAATCATTTTAGGTTCAAAGTTTTTTTTTTTTTTTTAAATAGGCAATAACACAAATCATACTGCGAGATCACATTTGGTATGCAGTTATATATTATTGGAAGTTATTTGGCATTCTACTGTTTCAAGCTGATTTATTAATGATGTTAGGAAACTAAAGCCGATAATAAAACATTAGAAAGGAAAGAAAGTCTGGCATTAAGAAAAAGATACTTTTGTCATATTTCTATGTTTTATTATTCAAAAACATCAGTCTCTGGCAAGAAATACAACAAATATTCTCTGAAAAACGAACATTTTGTGAGTACTGACAGTGCTGTAATAACCTTTATCTGAGGCGATTTGGCGTTTGCGTTTGATGTATTATCTGTGCGCGTACCTGGGGTGCACATGCAGGTGAAATGGGGTTCAGTATCTCCCCAGTGCCACTGCTCTACCCAAACTAACCTTCTGGTGATCCATCCAGTTCCAGCTCACAGCAAACTGAAATGCCTCAAATTATCTCAAACTAAACGCTAACTTTAGCTTATCCTCTCTGGCCCGGCAAAACAATCTTGCATCGGACCTTGGAGAGCTGAAGAACTTTTTTCAGACAGGCTGAGGACAGTGGTGTTTAGGCACCTCTGTGGACAACCAGCTGAGCCTGGATTCCTGCCCAGAAAACCCAGTTCTTATTTTTTTTTTTTTTTGGGGACCCTTTTTTATTTTTGTTTAGTCATGGTTGATAGCCCTGCCGCACAAGTCCAGTCCCACTCTGTGACCTTCCAATTACCTGATTTGCAGGGCGGTCAAAAGGATCGACCAATCAGGAGCCTGCGTTCTCGAAAACCCCCCATGCTTCCTTCACTGACCCAAAAGCAGCAGCTGTGAGATTAATGAGCCCAAGAGTTCCTCTGCTCTGTCCCCCCCACCTCCACCCCGGGACCAGAGACGGTCACAACACCGTTTCAATTCACTAAATTCAGGAAATCAACTGAAGCGTAGTTGATTCATCGAAAAGTCATCACACAACATTGCTCAGTTGAGGAAAAGCATTACATTCCGATGCATTTCCCCAAACAGACTGGGCCTCTGTCTCATTTATGAGAGACCGATGTGCACACCCCAGATTAATCTAAATAAATCTAACAGGATTTTGATTGGTGGGGTTCACAGTTCTGCTCTGTGATATTCATCTTATCTTGTGTAAATAATAAGGCTCCATATCCACTCTCATATAAAGTTTTGGATCAGCTGGGGACTTAATTTACACTTTCTATTAGCTCTGTTATACCGTGCTTCTCCCCCACACAGAGTGAAAGCATAATAATGCTAGAATAATCATACACACAGTATCCTAGTTTCTGCGTGTGCACTAAATCTCATGAGCCTGAGGCTGTATTTAAAACCAGCACAGTGTTTGTTTTGGTAAGCAGTGAATCCCGTGGCTGCAAATAAGTAATACATGAATATGAATTATGGTCAGTATTATCATAGCCCTCTTATTGCATTCTCTTGAACGTGGGGAAAATAGAAGCATATAATTACAATGGTTCCCCACTGTGATAATGAATCAGGGATAGGATGGTAGTGACATCACCTATAAAAAAACAAAACAAAACAGAGTGGAGCTCCACCAATCAGGGTGTACACTGTAACAGCCAGCAGCCCTGATTATTGGTGGATGCTCTCTGACTACTTCCTGGCAATTCTCACAGGGATCTGGGAAGAATGGCCAGAAAGCATCCGCCAATTGCCATCCAGATTTCTGTTTGGCTGACCCAGTTGTACATCATTCTGGGTAAATACACATAGTAATTCAATGCATAAATACAAATGTAGCCTTTCCAAGCATCTCAGCAGTGGTGTATGGCTTCAGTATGTCTTTCCCATTCAGTGAACACGACAGCATCCCGGCTTAGTAACTGGAATAGGATATTAAATTTTGAAAAAGATAATTTGGATTACTGCAGTATTATGGCTGGAGTCAGGGGTTGTATGCTTTTTTTTTTTTTTTTTTTTTTTTTTTTTTAAAGGCTGTAGTGCAGCTTGCTGGTTCTGCTTAGGAGGCACCCAGAAAAAGAGAAAAAGCTCTGCAGTTTACTCAGGAGACAGAGAACAGTAGCTCAGCTGCAGTGAATCACAGGCTCGGGGAGCACAGAACATCAGCAGCGCAGCGAGGCTTCAAAAACCAGATCGATGGCCCTCCTCCAAGAACCCTCCAAGATAAGAGCGAGGTATTCCATATGCTGGCCTTCTGCAATATAAACCATTACAGGACAACCCCCCTAGAGTCTCTGGAATGAACAGACAGCAAATCAAATCAGAGCAGCAATCTAAGGGATTCCCAAAATTCACTGGCTACACGGCATCTGTAACAGGCAGGTTTGTCACACAGGCACGCATATACAAGCCAGCCTAAATTTGCATTTATGTCTTACTTTAGAGTATGTTGCTGTACAAACATTTACAGTATGTTTGCACGCTCCTCAAATAGATATTGCTTTGCTCGTCCCAATTTTCTATTAGCATAAATCCGTCAAGTGGAGCGGTTTTGTTTTGGTCATGTTTGATTTCATAAATTCTCACCAAATTAGCAAAAACAGTCAAAGCCAATCAATCCATCGGCAAGTTAATTTTATATGGTGTGTTTTTGTACCACTAAATGTATTGTGACTGCCAGTGCATTGTCACTATCAGCTTGGTACTCTTGATTGTATATGGAGTTACAGGTGCTGCTTTTCTGCAAGCTGCCATCGCACTTATTACAATCTTATTAGGTGGAACGACACAGCACCTCTAAAATACGAAGCACCTTTTAGTACCTGAGGACTGAAACTCTGTGTTATTGGGCTCCGATGTGCCAATGGTTTCTGTGTCATAATTACACAAAACGGACTGATTCCAAGCAATGATACTTGTTTTGTTCCAGGACAGCATTTCTAACCACCCCTGCTTGACAATAGGCAGGACACTCTCAGAGAAAATCACTGCTCTAAGACCTCAGCAGGCCGTAACCATGAGAACCCAGTCCGCTGTTGACGCCGCTATGGCTAGAGGGAGGTTTCATAACCACAGAGTTCCAAAAGTCAGGGTCAGTGTTCTTTAATAAAATGACATTTGAGTGTTTATTTATTTTTTTTATTATGGTCTGGCTTGTAAGAGACAAATGTCAGGAGTCTCTCCTGACTCCGACGGCATTTCTTTGATGGCTTTTGCTTTACAGTCAGCGGACAAGGTGAAGGACCTGTCTTAAAAGTTATGCCTGGCCTCAGGTACTGGTGCAGAGTAATGAGGAGCTCGGCCCTGTAGCATCGCGACAAGAGCTTCTGAGAGAGGTGGACATAAACCTTTTAAGAGCCCTGTAATTAATCTCCACCGCTATTTCACTCCCAGCTCAACGGCCATTTAATGAATTCCACTTTTTTTCTCTCTTAAAAAAAAAAAAAAAAAAAAAATCTGATGTGAGTCTCATTAGAAAAACCCTGTTGCAGAGTGTGAATTTATATCTCTGCGTGAAAACAGTCAGCTTGATCTAAAAGTCTTCCCCTTGGGGGACGAAAGAGCCATTAGGGCCAACGAGAAGTCCAGCAGAAGCGCAGGAAAAGTAAAGACTACAAGTTCTGAATAATTGAAAAAGTACTATTTAAATAATTCAACGTTAAGTTTGAATACTGAATTTTGATCATATTAGGAATTGGCCTATTTCCAACAATTTCCCCCAAACGCGAGCGAATGAAAAGCAGACGTGGAGTGTTGTTCAATATCACATTCTTTTTCTACAGGACCATGAACAATAACAACAAAAATTAAACAGGCAATTTTACCCACCCAAAAACAACTACCCCCCCCCCCCCCAAGAAAATACAAAGTAACATTAGGCCCAGTGCCAAATCCTATCATCTGCGTTTCCTGTTAACCTCCCTCAGTGGGCAGCAACAGGGAGAGTGATGCTGGATTAACAGGTATGGCCTACTTTGTCTGTACTGATGTATGAATTTCTTTATTCATTTTTGGTCTTGCTCGCTGATAATGTGGTCTCCTATAATGCAGCAAGACCGTATGTTTTTCAAAAGCCATCCTAATTGCTGGGCGGACATGCAAGCTTCCCCTTCCTCTCCGCCTTTTGTTTGGTCACGGATGGTTTCCGTGGCAACCGCCAGCCTCCCGCCCCCCCCTCCCTCCCCATGGCAGAATGCCACACAGCCTTCTATTGCACATATTTATTTATTAACAAAAACACAACTTCAACATCTATCTTCAGCATGTGAATATTACGTGTTGTAGCTCAAATATAATATTATTATATGCAAGGACAGGTGAAACCATATAGAAATTATGAGCTTTATGGACCCCGAGTTTAAAATAAATATTAAAATAACTGGACCTTTAACTCTTCTCTGCATCTCTGGCATTTTCTCTGAGATATTTCGTGTTAATGCCAGCAGGACTCAAAGCAATGTTGTTTTGATGTCTGGCAGACGGTGGCCAGGATAGATGTAAAAATGAATGCCCACATTTCCCATAATGATCATCTGTGTTTAACTGCACAGCAGGAGTGTGTTAAACAGAAAGAAAAAAAGATGCCTTTTGACTGCCGTTAGCAACCATGGGCGTCAGAAGCATGCTAACATTTACTGGGAAGTTGTTTTTAAGTTTGAAATTAAATTACACACAGTATTGAGAACAGCACACACCCACATGAAAAGCAGGCAAAGCAGGCAGATCATAGGCAGATAGACAGACAGACAGACAGATAGAAACTTTATTTATCCCGAGGGTAATTGCAAAATCATTATGTGAAAATAAAGAGGTCATCAGTATACGTTTTCACCTCGGTGTTGCCGAGACACAGTACGCTGCTTCTGAAACAGGAAAGAATGCCGTGCATCTTTAGGACGGTATCCTTATAGTAGGTCACCCCTGCTGTCAGTTCCACAGGGACACGGCGGGCTCTGTTAATCCTGCCACCTAATTAACCCCCACCCCCTAACTCTGATTGGCTGCGCGACCTCTGACATTCCCCTCCCACTTTAATTCTCCAGGTCACGACTGCCAATGAGAGTCGAGGTCTCAGTTGACCCAGCGGGTCAAATAAAAGGTAGACGTAACCGAATGAACGGAATCAATCCGTACAAGCCTTCCCTCCTGCTAATCCTGAGGAATGGACTGAAAGAGGCCAGTCCAGCACTCTCTGATAAGCAGGCTGATACCGAACAGCTCCACCTGCTCGGATCGACAGGCTGACGGCGACCAGATAAACAGATTGGGATGGGGGTGGAGGCGGGGAGAAATACCGTCTCTTATCGGCGCTGTGTGACAAAAACACTCTGCTCCGACATCTGTTCAGGAGGTATTCATTTTCCATTTGGATGAAATTCGTGTTCGAGCATGCACCACTAGCCAGGGCCACAACACGTCTTTGTACTGAATGTGCCAACAGCCACATAACCAAAGAATAGCCTGATTGCGTATGCTTTCCAAGAGCTGTCGCTATTGTAAAAAAACAAAACAAAAGGAGGACAAAAATACCACAGAAAAAAAACCTCCTCTCATTCCTGTACAACTGTTTATGACAGAAAGTGACCAATCACGTGCAGACCTTGGAATGTTAACGAGCTGTGGTCCATACCGAGGATGATTCTGAAAGCTAGATCGGTATTATTCCACGATAACTGATTACTGAGGGAACTAATGCAGCTATTCATGGGGTCAGACCCTTGACCGTTGGAGAGCTTATTGATTGCTAAAGGTTTGCCTGGTAACTGTCTGTTTATGGTGGTTGCCTTGCCGAGAGAGCTATTGTCACCAGTGCAGGTTGCCAGGGTTTCGAAAGATTCCCCATAACCTTCTCACCCCACGCTCACCGATGAGAATCAGAATGAATCTCTCTCTGTGGATCCCCCATTTGTGTTCAGCAACAGGCAACTCCACTCCTCTGGCAGGTGGGAGTGTCTTCCCTTTCCAGAGCTTGTATGATACACGGAGCACAGAGCATGCATACACAGAGCGAAGATTCCACAACTTCACCCGGATAGCAGCCTTATCTGCGGCAGATTTGGAATTATTTGCATAAATTAGCATATCTTGTGCTGGATGGGCAACCTCATTACAGACTGGCGTGTCTACATTTGCATTCAGGACTACCCGTCGGCAAACCTGAAAATATGAGGATTACATTTACATTTTTTTATTATTATTATTGGCACGCTCCCAGAACAACTTATAAGCTTGAGCTTAGATGAACACTATGAGGGATACAAACATTGACTGTAATGTAATCAGGACAAAGTGTCTCTTGTAAAAAGCAGAAACTGCTATATTAGATATACCGTCAGACAAATACCATATTGAAGGGAAAATATCAATATAAAGAGCTATGGTACTATTTATGAATAAAATATTGTGAAAAAGAAAAGAACATGGAAAATATGATTATCTTGGTCCACATCCATTATTGTGATCTTGTACAGTCTAACTTTTATATTTCCCAAAAAATGAATACTGCACACTTGAAGTGTAGATAATGAAACCGGAACACTGCAAACGTTGAACCATTTCTACATTTCTTGGCTCATCCTAACTGAACTCTTTCAAATGACCATGAGGAGAAAATAAATCAGATTTACATTTACAATCAGAATTCTGGCCTGGGAAGTTCACAAAACAATTTGGGGTTACTAACCTCCCAACCGTCTATTGACTCATGAGGCAACAGTGTTCAATATTTCTATATTTCTGACAGAGACTTTGACCTGTACAGAGACCTTTCGAGAAGCGAAGGTTCTTTCCAGAGGTGGAAAACTGGTGCAGAATACAAGAGTTCTACCCAGTATTTTGTTCCAATAACTAGGATTTCCTAATTAGCACAATTCTTCAGCCAGGAGGTTGAACTAATTTATGAAATCAGCTGGATGGGTTCACGGGTGGAAGAAACACGTTGCAGGACTTTTACTTTCTGACCCCTAGACTCTCCACCTCCGGTTTTCCCTATGAAGTTCTTAGTAGTGAGCAGCAGCACAAAATGGCCAGGGAAGTGTCCACACCTCCGCATCCCTGAACTTGGTTTCGACTGGCTTTAGGATGTTACGTTAGAGGCTCCCAGATTCCGGTAAGGAAATGTAAGAGAGAGAGAGAGAGAGAGAGAGAGAGAGAGAGAGTTCTAGAAGCTTGGTTACTGGGTTACTTGGTTACCTTGGCTACAAGGCGATTCCCCAACCCGCTAGCACCTGCTGAACTATCGATGAGTCAGGCCAGCCGCAGGGAACGGCAGGGTTATTTACACCCTGCAGTGTTAATAAAAAGGTGTGCAGGTACGCGAGGGGAACAGGAACATCGCCCGTGGTTCACGGCTCACATCTCTCAGCTGGAATGATTCTCCTTCCTAATCCGATCAGATCAGCACAAGCTTGAGCCTGTCTGCTTTCAGAGGTAATGCAACAGAGATGGCACTACTACGACTACAACTACAACTACAATGACTACTACTACTACGACTACAACTACAACTACAATGACTACTACTACTACGACTACAACTACAACTACAATGACTACTACTACTACTACTACAACTATGACTACAACTACTACGACTACTACTACAACTACAATGACTACTACTACTACTACTACTACTACAACTATGACTACAACTACTACTACGACTACAACTACTACTACTATGACTACAACTACTACTACGACTACAACGACTACTACTACTACTATGACTACAACTACTACGACTACAACTACGACTACTATGACTACAACTACTACGACTACTACTACGACGACTACTACAACTACTATGACTACTACTACTACTACAACGACTACTACTACTACGACAACTACTACTGCTATGACTACGACGACTACTATTACGACTACAACGACTACTACTACTACAACTACTACTACTAATAATAGTAGTAGTAGTGCTATAATATTAAAAGGGAGCAGGACTACGCAGGTATAACGGGTATCAGGTGTAGTAACAGTCGCAGGCAGTGTGCTGCATTTGTCGGCGTCCCCGCGCCGAATCGCGGCTCTGCACAGATGAGGTCTCCCTGTCATTGCGCTCGGCGTCCTCGGTCATCTCGCGCAGGGGAGCCTCCCGTTCTACACACAGCCGAGTGAGAGATGGAGCAGCCGCTCTCCTTCCCAGACTCCAGGCTCAGAAAGAAAGAACAGATCTCCCACGCAAGCCCACCTCCTTCCCCATAATTCAGACAGAGGACCAGAAATGAATCTGATTCACTCCTGCATTTCAGTGGAATTTTAATTTCAATTTCAACATTTCGATAATAATTTAACTATTAGTGTCTATAATTAAAACATTAATTTCTATATAATTTTAATCAATAAAAAAAAACTAACAACACCTGCAGCAATTAATTATTAAGAGTTATCTTAGGGTCACATCTGCATGGTTACAGACTATTAATATTCATAAAACACATTTCTTTATTTTGATGAAGTTTTGTTCCGGGCGGACTTTATCAGGTCAGTCACAAAACTGTTTGGGAGCATCGGTAGTGTGAACATGCAGTTCTCTCACGACAAACGCCTCTGCTCAGAAGCAACCTAAGCGTGGGGTGTGAAAGTCTCACTAAAGGAATGCCTGCGTATTTGTCTAATTAGCACAGACTGTCGGGAGACCAGACGCTTGTGCCAGGGGAAAGCTCCGCCTCGTTAGGTGAGGGCGGAAGGGGCGGGGAGCCCCACCTCGTTAGCTGAGGGCGTGGCCTGTTGTGTCATTAAGATGTTCTCATGCCTCAGAAGGTCTGACCGGGGTCCTGAAGCTTAATGACTGACAACTGGCTTGGGGCAGAGAGGCTGTAGGGTGACCTCATGCATGTAGGGAACTGAGAGGCAGGGGTGTCAAACTCTAGTCCTGGAGGGCTGCAGTGTCTGCAGGTTTAACTCCAGGCCTGGAGGGCTGCAGTGTCTGCAGGTTTAACTCCAGGCCTGGAGGGCTGCAGTGTCTGCAGGTTTAACTCCGGTCCTAGAGGGCCACAGGGTCTGCAGGTTTAACTGCAGTCCTGGAGGGCCACAGTGTCTGCAGGTTTAACTCCAGGCCTGGAGGGCCACAGTGTCTGCAGGTTTAACTCCAGGCCTGGAGGGCCACAGTGTCTGCAGGTTTATCTCCAGGCCTGGAGGGTCACAGTGTCTGCAGGTTTATCTCCAGGTCTGGAGGGTCACAGTGTCTGCAGGTTTAACTCCAGGCCTGGAGGGCCGCAGGGTCCGCAGTATTTTTGTGGTTTCCTTTCCATCAGCAGCCAATTAAGGCCTTGAGAACAAGGTGTGTTGAATCTTCAGCCAATCAATGACTTAATCACTTCCGCTGAAACACACCGAAAATCAGCAGACACTGCGGCCCCCGAGGACTGTTGTTTGGATAAGTCCGGTCAGGTACAGATGGTTCTTTTTGCTATGTATTAGACGGATATTTGAATCTAGCACTGTGGTTACAGTGCATCATGGCTTCAGTGCAATCGTTATGCAGACTTTATGGAGTATAGTTCAAATGAAGTTTGGGGAATGGCGAGGAAATTAGTTTAAAAACAGTTTAAAAACTGCATGAGATTAAAGTCAAACTGGATAAACAAAAATCTCTTGGAGAACAAACACAAAAGGGAGAGAAATAATAAAAGCTTCCCTCTGGATGGAGAATAAATTCACCAGAAAAAATGTCTACCCCCCCCCCCCCCCCCCTTTGCGTAGGTGTGGGTATAACCCCCAGCGATTTGAGCTCGAGAGTCAAATTTCCACCGGGAGGACCTGCTTCCGTCGCTCAGAGCTGTTGATATTTATTATTTATTTATTGTAATGCATTCGGCAGGGCTGCATCCGCATGTGAAATGCGACAGGCGTATGCATAAGATCCGCAAAGCGTCCTTCTGAGGCGCAGCCCAGGAGGGGGCTCACACACGTACAGGCCCCCGGCGAGTAAGATGGGGGGGGGGCTCAGGAAAAAGCGGGTCCAGGACGAGAGTTCATCTAACGGAATATTTTAACGGAGCGCGGCACCGCTAACAAACCTCGGCGGAGTCTCTCCGCTCGTCGCCGCTTACGGGAGAGCGGGAAACGTCTCGGCACATACCGCTAATTCCGCCGAGCGGGGAACGAGGGAAATAAAAAAAACAGGCCCGCGCTGCTGCGCGTAGCGAATGTTCGGCACGTGACCTTTGACCTTTCGTCTCGTCTCTCACCTCTCGCAGACCGTCTGTGAACCCTGAACTGAGACGCCGGGTGATAAGAACACAGAGGCTACGGCCCTCCGTAGGTCGGTCCTAGCACGGCCCTCCACAGGCCAGTCCCAGTCAGGAAGAAGCCTCGCATGCAAAGCGAGCATTTCGTTTTTTCACCCATTCTCGCAGACTGCTACTGATTAAAATGCAGACACGGATCTGGGCGGCTGATTGGATGTTACCATTTGCGCTCGTAGCTGAGATGACAGGTGGGCTGCGTGTCATGCTAATGCGAGTTAGCGCTCTCTGTCTGAGCTCCATTAGCCTGGTGGTGATATTAAAAGCCGTACGGCGAGCATAATGTTTTCCTTTTTTATTTTTTTTTTCCCCACATCGCCGCGAGTGACTCAGACCCTCCGTTCGGGGCGTCTAGGACAGGCCCTGCCAGTTCAAATCTGTTCGGGAACGGATAAAGCCCCCGAAGCGACCAGAACCACAGGCGGCAGAGAGCTCTGGCTGGGCGTCAGCTCGAAAGATTTTGGACTCTTTTGGAATCACCTCTGTGCTCTCTCTCTCTCTCTCTCTCTCTCTCTCGTCAGTCCACACTGCTTCTGGGAGCATTCCCTCCCCATGGAGAATAAGCCGTTGCATTTTTAAGCCTCAGCCACTGCCTGCAATGTCCTTTGTAAGTTGGGGAGCCCAGCGGGAACACGTGTACCCCGTAGCATGTGGCCTGCTGCTGATAGCACTCTCACTGTACTCATCAGCTGAATGACTGGGTCACTAATTAACATTCGTCACTCGATTACGACACATTATACAGATCTGGTCACTTCAGTGGAACTTTTGCTCTTTGACAACAGGTGTGTTTTGTGTCTACAGTGATGTGAAAAAGAAATTACATCCTCTTTCAAATCAGCGGTTTTTACGTTAGGACATAACTAAGCCTCCTCCAGTCCTCACAAAGTCCTAACAGTAGATAAATTAAACCTCATTTGACTCATAACACACAACGCACAGAGGACAAGAGACAAATTCAATAGATAAAAATGAGTAAATAAATAACAGCCAGTCTGTATTAGTGAGTTACACATGTGAGAAATACACGACACACTTCACACTTACCTAGGCGAGAAAAAAAACGGTCCCGAAATAGCAATTTTTGGAAACAGCTAGTTCTCGTGGATCCAAGTTCCTCCATTTGTATGCTGGAGACCATTTCAACAATCCATCTTTGGAAACAGGGAAGGGGAACAGGCTCTAATTTTAATTTGACATTGTTTATTCAGCCGAAAATAAGCCGGTGGTAGCACTTCCCGATGATCAACGAATCGTGTGCACTTGATTAGTAGCACCTGGTTCCAATTACCTTCTTAATATGATATGGAAGCAGTGAGAGTGCACTTTTTCAACCACAGCTTCTGCATGACAGGGCTTGTGGGGTTATACTCGCATACTTGCATACTCGCTTTCAGAAGAGTGCTCATAAGAGCCCTCACTCGACTGCATGTGGTTGTAAGATATGCAGCCCAGAGACGTCGAAGAGGACATGCAGTGGTCAGTTTAATGACATTTTTTTGGGCTTTCTGGAGCGGGAGCATGTGACTTAAGTCCCCGTCTCATCATTTTGTTGAAAAATCTGCTTCCATCACACGTCTTCTCTTTATCGACGTGCCAACTTTTCCACCTCGGCCAGTTTTTAAAACTCGCTTGCAATGTTTCCACTCAGGTTCACATATGAAAAGAAAAAATTTGCATGAAAACAGTTGGATGGAAACCCCACCAAAAACACTCTGTTCTCTGTTCTGTATACGGAAGAAGGGGGTGGGGGGTAAACCCCTCAGTGCTGTTAAGAGGTCATTTGTGTTCAAATTTCGTCACTTGAAAGAGAACAGCCTTGCAGGTGAAAATTGAAAAATGAAGCATTGCAGATTCACCCTTGACCTGAAGTGCTGTTCCATTTAATCCACTGTAGGTCTCCTGCAGTTAAAATGGCGGATAAACGTTTCAGCCTCGCTCTTGGCCTGCAGTCTGTTAAATCCCCTGCGGGTCCTTGGCAGTAAAATATTCTGGTAATGCCGTGTTTAATCCCTGTGGAGCTCTTGCAGATACATATTCTGGAATATTCCGTGGTCCGCACTACCTGTAATGCTGTGTTCAATCCCTTTGGGCTCTTGCAGGTAGACGGCAGAAGAGCAACAGCCATGAGGGGCTCCAGCGAGGGCGCGGAGGGGGACTGAGGCGGTGCCACTGAGCGGCCAGCAGAGGGCGACTGCGCTCTCCGCTGCTGCGGGACCGGGCAGGGAACATGAGCATCACCGGTCAGCGGTCCTTCAACGTCCTGGCGGTGGTCTTCCTCCTGCTCTCCACGGCAGGTGAGTCGCGTTTCACGCATTCTCCCAACCGGCGTGGGGGGGGGGTGGTTTTATCAGAACGCAATCGCTATTGTTCGTTAGCCTACACCAAGCTCGCACAGTACCTTCAATATCCTGTCAAACATATGTATATTCTAGTGTAAGTACAATGCTTTAGGCCTTGACACAATAACAGCTTTGCACTGAGCTGTTCCTCGTGTTCATAATTAACCTGCGAGCCTGGGGGCTCCCATTAAAAGTCCACTGTGAGAAACGATGCGAAAAGAAAAAGATTTTCCGATAGACTTCACGCCCGTGCACCTGCGTCACTGACACTACGTGACTTCCCGAAATAAACGCACCGAAAACTGAGTCCGGAGTCTTCGGTGCTTCCCTTCTGGAAATTGGGATTCGGGTGTCAAACTCACCTCCACCTCCAGTCTTTAATCAGTCGCACACACCTGCTGTCCTCTTCTGGGCCCGTTTATTCACCTGTCTGTCCTCGCACCTGGCAGCTCGTTTCCGCGCACAGTCCTCCGCGCCAATTAAGTGGGTCCAGGGGCTCGCAAGTTTGGGAACCGGTGGCCTCCTGTGACACGGCTGTCCGACAATAGCTGCAACAAAAAAATAACACTCAAACACACAGGGAGAAGAGTTCATGTTGTTCTGAACCCGAAAGAACACAGCAGGCAGACAGGCGTTCCGGGATCTAGTTTAACTGCTGGCTCTGCGTGCGAGACTGAATCGTGGACCAAACGGGCCTCCGTAGTTTCGTTTAGCTCATGATTAATCGTGCAGACTGTCTCAGGGACTAGCCAGAAGCACACGGCAGTAACATGAGGCGTTTATTCAAGATGAGCAGATTGATGATTGCCCACTGGGGAAGAATGAGAGAGAGAGAGAGAGAGAGAGAGAGAGAGAGAGAGAGAGAGACCAGTGAGCATATTAGGATAGGCCTGTATTTGTCTGTACACCGTTTGCCTAGATTTATGTTTGTGTGTTCCATTTTATATTTTCGTTTCTGTGCTTTGGCAATATAAGAAATATCTTGTCATGCCAATAAAGCATTTTGAATTTGAGACGGAGACGTCATTTATACGATTAACCTGATATGCATTCTGCGTTACGAGCCTTTGCAGATCTGGACAAGGCCTTCCAGTTCATATCTCCCATCTCTCTGCATTTCTCGTGCTGCCATATTAGCTCAAATGTAGACAGATGTTATTGTTTTTAGAGATTATTAAGGCCAGATGGATTTTCGACATCTGAACTTTTCATCTCTCTTCTAATGGAAGTTCACCAGTAATATTGCTCGCTAAAGCTGGATAGCCCTGGTGGAAAGCCTGTTTGAGCATAAAAGCTTCGCTGCTGTAATGAAAATCCTAATAAAGAGAGCCTTCTCTCCCTCGCAGGCTTGTTAAAAAATGCCTTATTTTGTCATCGTTTTCAATTCTCTTGGTCATAAAGAAACCGCAGAACACGCCGGCCTGCTTTAAAACCGCGTTGCTTTAAAAAATAAAAATAAAAATACCGCAAGAACTAAGGCCTTTTACTTTAAACCTACTTCTCCTAGGGGCTCCAAATATCCAAGCTGAGATTCAAACCTCCCTTCCTTATACCCCTCCCCACTACATAACATTTCATTCAATTTGCAGTTATTATTATATCCCCACTCAAATCTCTTCTGTGATGCACTGAGAAGCCCCCCCCCCCTTTTTTTTTTTTTAACGTAATTTGCGATCTGCTGAAACATGCCTGCTGTAATCTCACCACCAAATGAAAGGAGAGGCCCCCCGTCCGGCCCCCCCACCCCCCCTCATGAGCCCCACGTTTCCGGACGGCTTTCATCTAAATGCAAATGGCGGCGCGGCGTCTTTCGCCCGCCGCCCTGTGGGCGCACGGCCTGCTGGGAGATTGCACAGCTGAGCTCGCCGGGCGAACGCTCGTGTCGGGCGTGCTGATTTAATCAGGACGCTGGAAGTCGGCAATTCACCCTGTGCGGTCGGATTACACGGTAGTGTGTTTGGATTATGAGACAGTGTGTTTGGATTATGAGACAGTGTGTTTGGATTACGCGCCGGTGTGTTTGGATTACGCGTCGGTGTGTTTGGATTACGCGCCAGTGTGTTTGGGTTACGCGCCAGTGCGGTCGGATTACGCGCCAGTGTGTTTGGATTACGCGCCAGTGTGTTTGGATTATGAGACAGTGTGTTTGGATTACGCGCCAGTGTGTTTGGGTTACGCGCCAGTGTGTTTGGGTTACGCGCCAGTGTGTTTGGATTATGAGACAGTGTGTTTCGATTACGCACCAGTGTGTTTGGATTACACGCCAGTGTGTTTGGATTACGCACTGGGGCGCTGGAAGGACTGCAACCCCTTGGTTCCACACTACCAGTAGCTCTTCATTGTCCTCAGAGGGCAATTTGGTGCTGTGCTAAAATCAATATACGTTTCAAAACTATGCAAAACACAGGCTTTACAAACAGTTACCTGCATTACAAGGACCAGGAAGAAGGCACCATAAAGAGGTAGATTATGTAGATTACGTATAAAGGAGTGGTTTAGTACATATTTAAAGAGGTAAATTCAGTACATGCGTGAGCTTGCCTCAGGAGAGACTTCTTTACAGTATCGAACACACGCCTCAGCACCCACCCGATAAACCAGCACCTCTCGCACCCGGATTTGGCTTCCCGGGGTCGCAATTTAACATGCACCAAAACATTAACGAACATTTGTAAAGCGGAGACTTCATTAAGCAACTCGCTGCTTCCTAACCGTTCCGTAATGATGCATAAAATAACTGGATACAATGGGTGAGTATCCACATAAATGTTTATTAACTACAGTAAACTCTCGCATAACCACCGCCTGCATAAGTGACGTACCAGGAGCGATTATCTAGTGCCTGCATTAAAATGTAAATGTCAATTTTTAATCGAGATTGACAGACTGGCAAAGTGGGCCAGCTTCCGCACAAGTGTCGCACGCTAAGGCGCATCCATACCTATTCTACTCTCCAGAGCTTCCTTATCGTACGACATTGATTGTCTACGTTCACTGTGCCGTAAAAAAAGAAGAAAAAAAAATGGGAACAAAACAGTTTGCAGAGTTAATTAAATTTTGCATATTCACATTTTAATGAGGTGGGAGAGGTAAAGTGACCTGGCTGCATTGATCAGCTGCTTTAACCGACCAATTAATAAAAACAAACAGACCCAGAGGCTTAGAATGAACAGAGATGGACTAACCACACAGAATTTTCATATACCGTGCGTGGGATTCGCAAGCAGGTCAGTTAAATATGTGACTTAACCAAATTAAAAGTGAAGTGAAGTATTCGCAAGTAAATGCATAAATAAAAAGCAGTCATTTTTCAGTGAGCTAAAGACTGATGGAAAATTCCACGTTACGCATATTCCATGAATAGGCACTGTACAATAAATGAGATTATGCCTCAAGTGCAGCAGAATATGATCTGTAGCTCTAATAGCGCCAGACAGAGGTAAGCCGACCTCAATTCTTTGAAGACAACACATTATTTCTACAGGGCTTATCTAATCTTTTTCATAATCTTTCTTCTGATCTTTCCTTTTCTGTAATTGAATTATGTAAATGAGCCCTGTTTGTTGGATCTGTAGCCTTTCCATGTTTGTGGCCCCAGTTTGCCCCCCGTGTCACTGTGAAAAATCGGGAAAAAACCAGGAAGACCGTAAGAGATAAGACAGGGAAGGAAGGGCATGCTTTGTGTGTGTGCATATACGTGTGTGCATGCTTGTAGGTGCATATGCGTGAGCGTGTTTGTGTGTGTCTGCGTATGCGTGTGTCCGCACGTGTATGTGCGCATGTGTGTACATGAGTGTAGGAGCATGTGTATGTGAGTGTGTTTGGCTTTGTTTCTGTATGTGTATGGAAGCGTGCGCATGCATGTGTGTGCGCGTGCGCGTGCACGTACACATTCCTTTGATGGCTTTATTGCAGTCAAACCAACATCATTCATCTTAAATATTAAAATCTGCACGGTAGGAGTTTCTGTCACCACAGGCTGGCAGCTACTCCAGATAGTGACAAATTGGATCTGTTAAACAAAACATCGCACAATCCCCTCCCAATCACTGCACCCCCCCCCCCCCCCCCCCCCGCCCACCCCAACCAACAAAGTATTAAATTAATATGCACCAAGGAGCCAAAAAATTAATTACATCTGACATCCAACCATGAATCAATCTTTCGTTCCCTGTTTAGCAGGCTCGGCTCCTGCCGAGTCAGACTTCGCCTCGAACGGAGTCGCATTTCACACTTCCCAACGTTTCCCCACCTTCATAACAGTTCTGCTAGCCTGTCAGATGGAGAACGAGTAAAAAGGGAAAGCCATTTAGCCCCAGGATATACCTTCGCATACCTGCAAAAAGCCTGGAAGCCCTGTTCATTAGACTCCCCCCCCTGTACTCACTACCATCGCTGCGAGACAAGAGCCATTAAGGCAGAAAGGATTCTTTTTTCTCTCTCGGGGAAGTTAATGTGGCTTTGCCCCGGGGTTAAACAAGGCTGTTCCTGAAAACAGGGGATGCGATTTGCTCCGTCTAAATGCCCCGACGGAAATGCTTTCAGCCTTAATGGTGCCATCGTCTTCATGGCATAAAAGGATGATTGAATTAAGAGATCTGGCATTAGAGATCTCACTCTCCCTCTCTCTGTCGCTCTTTCTCACCTCCCTGCTTACATGTGTGTTATTCAGTCAGTGGAAGTTTCTTTTTCTAATCTATTAAGCGGTAATAAAATGTGAAACTGTGTTCACAGTAAATTAATTAAAGCCAGCGAATGAAAATGGGTGCCAGGAACATTCAGCTCATTTTATCTGGTTCATTTCATGGGCAAACTGCTAAACAGAGATCAATAAATGCCTCAGCCGCAGATTTTTTTTTTTTTTTTTTTTCCAGTTTCTTCCTTTTAATCGAAGCCAACCACCTAAATCACTGAAATGCAGATTTTTTTTAAACAATTTTTTTTCAGAATCAACAACCTTACCACCTACCTGAAGATGAAATGCCTAGGATTTGTATGGTATTTCCAATGTAATTATGATCATAATAGCAGCTTGCCAAATAACTGAAATCAGGAGTATAATGTGGTCAGGACGCTAGTTGTTCCCTATAGCCTATTTAACATGACGAAACATTTTCTTTAAAAACAGCAGCCTCATTATCACCGACTGCCTGCACTGTGGTTTTTAAATGAGAAAACCACAGTGCTATTAGAACATTTAAAATAGCCATAAAAACAAGCTTACAGATTTGGAACAGAGTGGGCTACAGCAAGCATTTCTCACACCTTTTCCGTTCCTCTTTCTCGCTGTCCTTAGTCTGTCTGTACTGTACAAATAACTGCAAGTGTTATTTCTGCATCCAGACAGTTCATTTTGGAGATCGCTGGAGTTGCCAAGTTGCGTTTGCATAGAAAAAAAAAACAACTAACACATTTAGCTGTAAGCCACAGTTAAGGACACATACAGAGAATCCAGGTTTCTTTCTCTCTGTGTTCTTCTCTGCTGTACATCTCGAACCTTCTCTCTCCCACAGCCCTGTCCGCGCACTTCCGCGTGTGCGAGCCCTACTCCGACCACAAGGGGCGCTACCACTTCGGCTTCCACTGTCCCCGTCTCTCCGACAACAAGACCTACATGTTCTGCTGCTTCCACAACAACACAGCCTTCAAGTACTGCTGCAATGAGACCGAGTTCCAGACCGTCATGCAGCTCAACCTGACCAGCCAAACAGACGGCTTACAACACAAGTAAGCGGCGCAGCTTCTAACATCTTTTAAAAAATGGAACGTGCCTCAACATACTGTTACAATATAAACACAATGGACAGTACGTTGCAGTATATATATATATATACAATATAATACACTGCAACATACTGTTACAATGTAAACACAATGGACAGTATGTTACAGTATATATACAATAGAATACACTGTAACATACTGTTACAAAGAATACCCAGACATTGAGAAATGCTCAGTGTTAACTGTAACAGCATGAGTCCACTAGGGACCAAATCAAATCTTTTACAGTTGAAAGTGCTCTCATAGTAGATTCTCATACTGAACATTTTGCTCCTTGCCGTGAAGGAGCGCTCTCTCCTTTCTCCCGCCCAAAAAGGCATCGGCATCACAGTCGTTTCCTTTCCAGTTTTCTAGCTTAACACGTACACGTTTCCTGGCTTCCTTTAATCATTCTGCACTGCGCTCATCACACGCTCTGTCACACCTATCGTGGGAAAAGCTCTCATTTTACCCGGCATAGACAACACACCAAGCTTCCAATGCTAATGATCACTCTGCATTCGCGTATAATAGCCTGTCTCCCTGATCCCCCCCCCCCCGCCCCCACAGCAGTGGGTGATATTCCAGTCTGCAGACCCCATCCTGGAGAAATGCACACGGACTCACTGCTTCCCATTTCTGGTCATAGGGTTTACACTAATGATATCTTCCACCGCACATAAAGTTAATGTGCCCACAAGTGCAGTTGCTCTCAGTTTTATCATTTTCCGACTGCCTGGAGTAAAGAGAAGAAAAAAATGCTAATTTCATTTTGATACCTGAGAGAACACGAGCCGAAAAAAGAAAAAAAGAAGACACACCGTACATTTTACTGGAGAGAAGTCGATGCGCTTTTGTACCTAATCAAGACCAAGGCTGTTGAAATTCACGACTGTACCTAGTTTTCCTTGCTCAGGGCTTAGCATCCACTTCTTACTCGGTGCTGCTAATTGCTGTGTGCCACCGAATTTACATGCATTTAGATTATTTTCTTATTCTGTGCTTTTAAAAAAAAAGAAAAGAAAAGCGCTGACAACACGGGCTACCGTTAACTACCTTCTCTCCCTTCGCACTTGTTTCACACCTCACACGGAGAACGAGCAGCTCCCCCTCTGCTACGCAGCCACACGTTAAATGAGCTCATCTCCGTGCTGCGCCATCCTCTGTCCTTCCCTTACACACGTGGAATACACCGCCATACATTTCAAACGCACCGCCATACATGTTTCCAATGTGGGGACTATTGGGAAATATATTAAGATATATTCCACAACAAAGTGTTCAAAAAACATATTGCAATATATTTTGTCTTCCATTTTGATTCCCCGGTTTGTCTCTGCAAAAGAAAAGTAATTCCTCCATTGACCCACCAGGTTAAGTAAAGGTACATATTTTCTAATGATGTAAAAGTAGCAATGATTTACATATTTGCTCATATATTGCAATATCTTTGGTGATATATTTTATTTCAGTATACTGCTGCATATGCCATTTCCATAAGGGTTTGGTAGAAGTTTGACAGATCAGCTCAGTATCGCTGGACTCCTCAGTGGCTGTCGATTTTGTCAAAGGGGGGCCGTCACACTGGGAAGAAGCAAATGCTCATCCCTGTCAATCAGAAATGCCTGTCAGGAATCGATCTATAGAGGGAAGAATCTTTCACATGTTCACCATTACATACATTATGTTCAAAACAACAGTGAGAGAGAGAGGTTATCTGAAGTTATGTTATTTCATTTCAGTTGAAAAACTTTCTCTAATCTGTTTTTCTTTTCTCACCTCAAAAATTTCCAGAGCAAGCACAAGAGGTCAGTATGCAAATTTACGAGCTGAAAAATTTGTCGCTCAAGTGAGCAATTTCCCACCTTGAAATAAGAGGACAAGCATGTGCACGGATTGTTAAGAGTAGCTGTCATAAATATCACAGATCAAGGATGCCTTTTGCAATTAGTATGTGTAACAACAGCTGAGCACTATATCAAAATCAGAGTGTTCTTAGGAGACAGTGACATATCAATTATGCAGAACTATGCAGGCACCAAGGCACTGTGATTGTAGCTAAACCCAAGTCTTGCAGAATACCAACTGGATGGAATTCAATCTCTCTGTTGCCAGGAGGCCAGCCCTGGCATCTCTGATGAGGCAGTCTCTATGCACAGGTGGAGACTGTCAATGCCCTCTTACAGGTGTGAATGTGAGTGTCGGGGTGTACCCGGGGAGTTACATGCATTCTATCCCATCATGCCTCACTCCCTTTCCTCTTCCTGTATCAGCGAGCTGACGTGGCCTAGCGAGGCCTGTGTAACAGGCACTGATGCATGTAGTCAGTCCTGGGTCCTCCTGGTCCTCAGGCTGTTCAGCTTAGAACGGATCGCTGCAGTAAGCCCCAGCTAATCGACCACGGCCCCTCATCCACAAACACCTCGCTCACCCTCTCTCTGCTTCCGAGTAACGGCAAACATCGAACGCTCGTCAGCCATCTTGTGCAGTCATTACATTTTTGGTACACTATCATTAATGTATGCCTCCCCAGAAAAAAACAAAAAACAAAAAAAAAACTACAATCACATCCCCGTTTGGACAATCTAGAACAATCCGAACACATCATGTTGTTAACCCGCCAAGCCGTTACTAATTGATGAGAGCGAAATGGATTTTCACAATTTTATTTGCGAAATATACATGAATTCTGGAAAAGAATGCGTTTGTTGTGTAATTAATGCCTGTCGGCATGTTGTGGGCTGAGGTTAGCAAGACGCGGCTCGAGGCTCAAGGGAGGCGTAAAAACACAATTTCACACTTCAAGCTTCGGCTGATCCTCTTAAGAGCGCAAAGTCCCCGAACAGCCCTCCACGTGGCTTTCCAAGAACACAGGCTCTCCACCGCGCGTTCCAAATTCCACAGCCCCGCCACCCCTGCTCCCTCTCGTCTTCCCGCCCGCGAAATCGATCGCGAGGCGAACAGAAGATCGGCGGCATTAGATCAAGGCTGCCTGACCATCTCGCTCGGTTGTGCGAGCCCTCGGTCTGAAATCGATACTCGAAGCGCCGGTCATTTTCGGCCCCCGCCTGCTTCAAGCACTTAGAGAAGAGTTCTCATGTTTTCGTTATTGGGTACAATACGGCCATTTTGAGGTAAGGTCTTAGTGCACCCTCTCATGACTTCCTCAGTTAAAAAAAAAAAAAAAAAAAGTCTTTCCAGTACTCTTTCCCATGTGCCCATTGTTTTAACTGTCAGTTTTAACAGCCTTTGATGTCTTCTCTGAAGATGGGGGATATCACTGCATTTTCAGTAAATTTAGTAGTCAGTACATTTCCTCTCTCTCTCTCTCACACACACACACACACACACACACAAACACACAAAGGAATAATGTTTCCCTTTCCGAAGTGTAGTGCTTTTCTGTGTAATACAGAGGTGCATAAAATCAGCAGGTTTCCCTGTCACAGACTGCAGCCTGGTGCAATTGGCTGGGATGAATTTTAATTGGATATAATCCACAAAGAGGAAGCAGTGGCCACTGATTGGCTGACAGGGTTCTGTTCACTCGCCTGCATATTCAGTAGGCTGATCCGACTTATATGGTTAATTCTGAGGCTTTGTGACTATTGTCTGGATTTTATTTGTTCTCGGGCCAATATTTTGATACACAGAAAGCCTTAATGTTTGTTTTTTCATTGACTGTGAGACCTGGAATTAATTAACATTCATCTTTGACTTGATCTTACAAATTAAGGCAAGCCTCTGTTTGCTTTCCTTCATAAACAGCTTGGCAACTTTGTGCTAGTTGTGAAAAACATAAGAAAACTCATTTTCAACATTTTGATTTAATTGTCAGCAAAATTTAATGACAGATGGTTTGAATCCAGGACACTGATGTCAAGGCCTGCTAACATGCTAACGTGCTAACGTGCCTTTCCCTGTGCTTCCCCTCTGTGTCCCTGGCTGCAGTAACTACACTGCTCTGGTGGGAGTGTGGATCTACGGTTTCTTCGTTATGGTTCTGTTGGCTCTGGACTTCCTGTACTACTCGGCCATGAACTATGAGGTGTGCCGGGAGTACCTGGAGAGGTGGGGGCTGGGGGGGCGCTGGCTCAAACAGGCCCGAAGCCAGTGGAACAACCCCCCTCCAGAGGAAGAGGAGCCCTCCATGCACCCTATCGTCCTGGCCCACCACCCTCGACACAGCCTGAGGGGAGACACCCAGAGCCCCTCCCTAATGTCCTTCCATACCTCCACAGCCTGGTGAGTCAAACACACACACACACGTCTACAGCCTGGTGAGTCAAACACACACACATCTACAGACTTGGGAGTCAAACACACACATCTACAGCCTGGTGAATCAATCTCCACATGGCAAAAACTAAAAAAAGACTAAAAATGTTTTCAACCTCTTTCCAAAGTGCAGGGCATGTATGAGAATGCTCTAAATGGGTTTAAAACGATGTGCTGCAGGTGCAAGTAAAACAAAGCATCACACAGAACATTCTAGACTTCAGTGGGCGGAGCCACAAAGGACAGCCCCTCCCCCCTCGTGGTTTATTACCTCACACTCGCCTTATTGTCTGCCCACTTCTCCACTGCCAGGGAACCGCTGCCTTCAATACGGTTGCTAAGCAATCGTAACCATAGCAGACTCAGTCCTTACCTCTAGTGAATTCTGCTATCTCCCTCATCCCCTCCCCAACTTCATACTTTTTTTGTTGACACCAGGCCTCTCCTTTGAAGCGGCATGTATAAAAGACATTATTAAAATTTAAGGAAGGAAGAGGGGGAAGAATCAAAGATGACAGAATAACCAGATCCTTCGGGGATTTCGCATATTTTCATGATTTATTATACTGTTCATGTTGTCAGGTTTAGAACGATTTTTTCCAAGATGTTAAATTGGTTGGTAAAAGCAGTAGCACAGCCAAACCATCAATTATAATATTGTGGGCAGTGATGTTGTTGCCTGGGCTTGGATTCAAACGACATTTTTCCATAGCTTTCACTCAATCCTGGATTCGATACACATCATTTTTAACAATAAAATGCAGGTAATAGTTTGTTCCCCATCACACATCAAAACAATTTGGCGAGTTAAGTCGTACAGACTAAACTCTAAATTCACAACAGTTTCTTGTGAAGAACAAAAACTTGTACTGTTGTTTACAGGCAGGTGTGTACCTGTACTGCTGTTAATAGACAGGTGTGTACGTGTACTGCTGTTTACAGACAGGTGTGTCCTTGTACTGATGTTTACAGATCGGTGTGTACTTGTACTGATGTTTACAGACAGGTCTGTGGTTGTACTGCTGTTTACAGACAGGTTTGTGCTTGTACTGCTGTTAATAGACAGGTGTGTACTGGTACTGCTGTTAATAGACAGGTGTGCACTGGTGCTGCTGTTCACAGACAGGCTTAATCAGCCCTGCATTGGCATGACTGGCCTCTCACTAGACGCTCTTTCTGTGAATCACATTATGAATTCTTAGTGGAATTACAGAATAAAAACTCCATCTGTTCGTAATAACTTGTAATTTCTGTTTTGATTGCTTTTGATGAGAATCCGTGCTTGGAGATCCGTCTGACTGCACGGTCCGATTGTTCTGTTTGGAGATGTTTTTCTTCCATTAATCCTATACGAAAATAAATGAACAAAAAACTTCCCAAGAGGCAAATTCAACGTGTCAAAAACTGGAAAGCGCTGCATGTATACTCAGTGGAAATGCATGAAGAGCGGTAAAATGTTCTTGCACTGTCTTTTTTAAGACAGTGAAATAGGACTGCAAATGAGACACCAACATGCTCAAGGTCTGGTGAGAGAGGGGGTGGGGCAGGTGAGAGGGGGCGGGGCTGGAGATAAGGGGTGGGGCTAGGAGAGTGGGGTGGGGATGGAGCTGGCTAGAGGGGGAGAGGCTGGAGAGAGGCTGGAGAGAGGGGGCTGGGGCAGGAGGGCTCTCTTGCAGTCAAATGGCTGTCTTAGTATTCTTCTACATGTAGAGACAACCACCATAGGACAAGTTTCAGAGGTATTTCACATGTCCTAAAAAAAAATTTAAAAACAGAATATCTACATCTTTTGTTTGGATTTCAGAGGAGACATTTTACATTCTGAGCTAAATGTACTTCTACTTCGGGCTGTGTACATTTAACTGGCCCCCCTTGAAACAAGAAAAATTTGAGAAGCCTCCCCCTTCCCTGAAACAAGAATCTAGATTTTTGAGTAGATGTAATTTTAAGTCAGTGTGTGAGGAGGGTTCAGCTTACAGCTTCAGATGTGCCCGTATAAATGCTGGAGAAAGCCCATGCAACTTGGTTATTAAAAGACAGAGTCAGTGTCAGCCTGTCTGTCTGTCTGTACCATGAAATAGCGATTAGATCAAATCCTTTCCCGAAACCCAGCCAGATATGCAATCGCTTACAAAACTTTCACCATCACTTCCCAACTTTTGGAAGGGCAAACCCTTCACAAGTTTTTTTTTTCTCCCACGCTATTAACTGTAGTCATTAAAAACAACAAACGTGACGAGGCCTTTCCTGTTTATTCCACGGTGGGCCATCTG
The DNA here is from genome assembly GCF_013347855.1 of Anguilla anguilla. Classification (NCBI taxonomy): domain Eukaryota; kingdom Metazoa; phylum Chordata; class Actinopteri; order Anguilliformes; family Anguillidae; genus Anguilla; species Anguilla anguilla. The sequence goes on along the minus strand of NC_049207.1, from coordinate 46,873,041 downwards.
AAGACTTAATGGACTGAAGTGCTGAGGAGACATGGCTGCTCGTTGTAGTTTATCCACAGCAGATGTCCTCGGGCCTTGCTGTGCAGAACTACACGCACACCTTCACAGGCTCACCTGCTTCGGGGTGCGCGGACGTGGTCTTGAACTACGACAGACAACGGGAGGGACAGACTACCTGATGACAAAGCCTGGAGGTGTGGTTGTGTGTGGAGGTGTGTGGTTACATTATTTTGATGGCTTATTAGGGGTCAGAAGTTAGCAGATGCAGATGCTGAGGTGACAGTTAATTTGCCTGCCATCTGTTTGGAGGATAGGAACCAGGCATTGTAATTTAGCACTTTATGGCGTGCGTTGGCAGGTCCAGTGCTTCATTGGGGTGGGGGGGGGGTGAAAAATTGCCAGAGTTTGCAGATTTGCTGAGGGTTGGGACTGAGTGGGACTTGGGCTGGGGGAGGGGAGGGCAGCGAGGGTGGGGGGGGGGGGGGGAACTGAATTGTGGCTATCAGCATAATTCCTTCAAAATTGAACACTTTCAGCTCCTTTCTCTGTTTTATTACTCTGTACTGAACTGGCTGCCAAATAGGCTAAATCCGCTCAATTGATCTGTTGGTGGGGAGGGATGGGGGGGGCACCGGAGTACCCCAGGGGTTTGCATGAGCTCTTCCAAACCCGCTGTGATCTAACAGAAAGGTATACAGCTCAATCCCAAAGCATGCTACACTAACTAACCTGCCGTTCTTTTACCCTGGACGTACTAAGCTGTAAAGTAGGCTATCCATTACATTTATTTGGCAGACGCTTTTATTCAAAGCGACATACTGTCCGCTTTCCTTGCTTTGTAACTGATACATCCATGCTTTGTTATTGGTATAAACATTGGAACTACAAGTCTTAGCCTACTTCAAAAGAAGTAACATTTCTACAAGGGGAGTAGGCCTGGGCTGGCATGGGGAAGAGGATGGGGGGAGGGAGGATTAGTAATATTCCTTAGTGCAAAAGCAATTTGACTTGGTTCAATTTTACTGAGAAACTGTGAAATCTACTTTTTAAAAACCCCCTATTGCTCCTAGTGCTTCCGAGAGTCCCCCCCGCTTTTTAATTCAGAAGCATAACTGGATAATTCCATTTATCCTCATTTTTTAATCTGAGACCGGTTTCAGCCCCCCACAGGAAACAGAAGGGCCGATGACTGCTCCTGTTGTCGCAGAGGTTTACAAGTGTTATCTAAGCACGCTCGGCTTCGGCGCGGCCAATTATAGTCAGAAACATTTTTGGCGCTTTGTGAATTTTGTGGACACTGCTGAGGCGGCCAGCTCCTTTGCTCAGGAACTCTGGCAGTGAATTCGGTCATGACTGATATTTACAGGAATGACAGAGAAACACGGACCCTTACTTTCAGCTAGTCTCTCTTGCGCTTTGTGGCGTATTATTGAGGTGTGGGTGGAAAAAAAGGGGTTTTCAAGCCAGAATGCAAACAGCAGCCATCTCGAAATCTGACAACAGAGATCAGGCCCACCTGGGTCCTCGAATTCCTCTATTAATGTTTGCACATTAATAATTTAATGAACACTCTCAGAAAATTAGAAATGTAATTAGAATCGTGTCACTGAAGGGGCTCGGCCCAGCAGACAATCAGCCAGCGGGAACCGTCGGAGGTTTTCAAAAGAACTGAGGAGGAATCAACACCTGTCTCCCGGAACAGAGCTCCGGCCGCCATCGGCTGGCTCTTCTTCCAATTACAGAACATCACAACCAATTTGCTTTGAAAGAGCTCGGCGATATTAATGAATGTTTATAAATAAACCGCACGGTACCGTGTAATTCCGGCCTGAGGAATGAGCAGAATTCTCTGCGGCCATTTTAAACGGCTTCTGTTTTGGATACTTGCACCCCTGCAGCCGGCTAAATTAACTGTGGTATGCATAACAAATATGCAAGAAGCAGTGCACACACACATATGAATGTCATCGCAACAGTAGGATTCCACCCCCCTACAGGGAAATCTGATTTCTTTGTGATCAATTGTGCCCTCTGTGTCCACATGCTTAAACCTTCAAACTGCCTCTTGCAAAAATAAACTATGGTTAGGACCTGTCATGCAATGCAGAAGTGCGTGCTGGGAAGTGACTGATGTCCACACTCCCAACTTCAGAGAAAAAGCCTTAACTGAATGTCGAGAAAACTGAAAATGGATTGTGGGTCAAGTCTGCGAGTCAGAGAGCAAAGGCTAATTCTGGCCTTCCGTGAACTGCGATCTGTAAATATCAATTCTTCAGGGGAAACGAGTCAACATAATGCGTGGGAATTCTGTGTTTAATGCAATCCCTTGAAAAAAAAAAAAATGTTAGAGCAATTTTATGTCTACGCTAGGTTTAGTGTAGGAGGCTGAGTGCTCTTTAATTATAGTCTCTAACCGGATTTTTTAATTTTTTAAAATTCACCCAACCCTACTGCACCGAAATACATTTTAAATTGCTTTAAAGTTCCCAATTTCAAAGCAACAAAAACAAACAAAAACACCCCTTTTGTGTCTGCTGGATGGCTCACCCTATTAAGGCCCCACAGTCTGGTATCTGTTAAGGGTCTGTTCCAGAGTGTGGATGGGCCCCATGGTCTGGTATCTGTTAAGGCTCTGTTCCAGAGTGTGGATGGGCCCCATGGTCTGGTATCTGTTAAGGCTCTGTTCCAGTGTGTGGATGGGCCCCATGGTCTGATATCTGTTAAGGCTCTGTTCCAGTGTATGGATGGACCCCATGGTCTGGTATCTGTTAAGGCTCTGTTCCAGTGTGCGGATGGGCCCCATGGTCTGGTATCTGTTAAGGCTCTGTTCCAGTGTGCGGATGGGCCCCATGGTCTGGTATCTGTTAAGGCTCTGTTCCAGTGTTGTGGATGAGCCCTACGGTCTGGCACCGTATCCAGACTGTGCCAGTGCCAATGCCAATGCCAGTGCCAGCCGCGGTCGGCAGCCCCGCTGGGTAAGACAGCCGGGGATGATCCCGTCTCATCGCTCACCAGCGACCCGCGCAGTTCCCTTGGACCCGTGCGGTCCGCATGAACCGATTTCCTCTGACCCGCGTCTACGCGAGCCTCAGCTCGCCAACCGGGCAAGAGCGCGCGCTCTTCCCGCCGAACCGCCAGCGTTCTGCAGACCGGCGCTACGGTCACCGTAAAGCCAGGCGGTGAGCGCGAGGCAGGGGGGAGGAGATCAGACGCTCAGAGGAGGCAAAGTACTCGCGCAGCGGCCCGCTGCTGGCAGACCCCTTTCGGGTCTAAATGCAAGCAGACCCGACGGCTGCAGCCGACAGCGGTCCAATGGGCAACTGCATGCTGGGATTAATGCTGCTTGCGCTGGTAGTTTATAGCAAAAGAAAATCATACACGAACAGTATAAAGGGTTCTGCAGAGACTCCTTTCCTTAGGCCACTTCAAGACCTGGGTCAAATTATGGATGTGAATGACTAAATGACTGTGAATGTGGGGGGAAAAAAAAAAAGATCATGGCAGATCCCTGTGACTTCTCAACTAATCATGTTTACTAATCAAAATGTAGATATCTTATGAAATAAGACATTTGTTTTGAATACTGGTACTTATTTTTCAGTAACCAGCAGAAAAAAATTTGCAAATGCTTGACTGACATCAGCCCAGTGCCCTGAACTGAATCTTTACCGGTTCAGAGACCACAGCCATTTTAATCAATGAATCCTTCAATCAATCAGTCTTTGCTCTAGGATAATTGTATTTACAAACAGGCTCGACATCAATCACCAATTTCCACAACAAGTATTTTCATCCTTGAGGATGGGCAAAATACAATCAATTTTTTTAAAATTCAAAACGTATAAAAGAATTGGAGTATAAAACACACCAGATATGAGTCGAGGTAATTTCTGGATTAATGGAACCGATTCCCCTGATTGAATTGGCCGTGCCGGGAAATCCGAAATTGAAGCGGAGAAATGAGAGCTGAGCAGGAACTGGGATTAATGAGACAGGAGGGGGACACCCGTGTGATGAGCTGAATAATAGATTCCCCTTCCATTCCTGCAGTCGATTAAGGCCCGAATTGCATTTTCAAGGCTGCCACCCCATTTATTTTTGAGAGGCCTGGTCTAAACAAAGTTTAGAGAAGATCAGAACCAAGGTAAGGTTCGATTCACGCGACGACAGAAATTTGCCAAATTAAAAACGACACCTGCAGTCACGGCAAGGTTACCACGGAGTCATGTGCATCGACTGCTCTACCCTCAGTGATTGCTCCATCTATCCTACTCCACCCAGGCATCTAACCCTGGCAGATCACAAAACACAGCCATTCCCCCCCCAAAGTCCCCAAGCAGACCACTTTACAGTGTGTCTACGCTGAATCATTAAAAATCGTTAAATTATTAAAACAATCCCGTCTGGAGATTTACAGGCAAACCAACAGAGAGCACGGAGAGAACGTAAATCTGCAAGCCGCTCCAGCTCTGTCACTCCATTGCCAGTTGTGCCGTAAAGGTCAAAGTTCACAAAACTCTGCACCTACTGTCTTGGAATTTGTTTTGGCAGTCTGTGAACCAGAATCTTTTTTCAAGTGCAGCCTGTGGACATGTCTTGATGGAATGGTATTCAGTGCTCTAACTCAAACTTGAATGCCATGAGAATTTACAGTGATGTCAAGTGACAGAAGTCGGGGGAAAGGGGACAGCATAAACCTTTTAAAAACTCCATTATGAGTGTCAGGCAAACACCTGCCAATCTAGCGAAACGCACAGAAGTTAGGGAGGCAAAGTGATGGTGTGGCATCGGACATAAATATCATGGACTGCGCTGAAGTACAATCACAGCACACTAGCGCTCTATGATCAGTAACGTTTCTGGTTGGCCTTAGTCCACAGACTCCACACATTTTGGAAAAACATAGAAGTAGCTCTGCTGATTGAAGAAAACTGGCAAGTTGGACCACGTCCTTCTGCGATGCTCAGATCCAAAGGAGGACTACGTAGAGTGTTTTGGCAAGAGATTCAAAGATGGATTTGAATGTTGATGATTTAACGAGATCTGCACGCAGAATCGAATGCTTGCTGTTCAGCACACCACGTTACATATTCACTTGGTGGGTGCTTTTATCCAAAGGGACCTACATGGGAACAACAGCAGAACATGGCTGCAAATGACCAGGGCAATCCCAAACAAATGAAGTATGATTGAAAATAACAAAAATGCACTGGGTGGCAGAGACCGCTGTCGGCATTAAAACTTTGAGGCCAGCTGGGCAGTGATGTCGCCATGGCGAGGGGGCATGCAGAGAGGAGTTAAGGGTCAGTGGAGGGGGGAGGGGGCGGGGCCAGATCTGTCAGATGAGGCCGTGTCTGATCTGTCGCCATAGCGCCAGCTGCCTAGGAGACCGGACCCAGAGCCCGTGCCTTTGGCCGAGGCTTTGAGTCACCGCCTGGCGGAGAGCGGCCCGTCTGTCGCTCAGGGCGACGCGCCGCCAGGCCGCAATCGCCACCGGCCCCCCATTTCCCCCCCCATTTCCCACTGCCTGCAACACTGACACCTGCTGGTGAAGCAACGTCACTGCAGCGCTGCAGGGTTGAATCAGACCCTCGGCTCAAATTTTGGAATACGTGCTGGTTTTTGTGGAACCTTTTCCGCCAGCTGCCATTCTTGGCGTCTTGTCTCTTTAAATAATGACATAAGCACTTGAGTACTGAACGCTGTCAATAACAAACCAATAACAAAGACACTCTGGCCCTCCAGGACTAGTGTTTCAGACACCTACATCCCTGCAGTTTTATTATTATAATTAGGCCAGGGCTCCCAAACCCTGGTCCTAGGGAACTCCATTGATTCTCCTGTTCAACATAAAATCGGCAACCAGTTGAGACCGAAGAAGCTGGGTGAGGGGAGTTAAATGTTAAATGAAATGCAGAACAACAAGGAAACCCAGGAAAACACGCAGCTCTCTCGGTCCAGGGTTAGAGATCAATGTCTTAGGCCTCACAACACAACCCTTTAAGGGGTCACGTCATGGCAACAAGTGGTGGGACTTTAAAAACTCTGAGGAAAAACCGATAAACTTCTTAGTCACCTTTAGTGACCGGAATCATCGTTTCTGTTCATTCCAACATGGCGTGCATGTCAAAAATCAGTGGGAAATTGGGACAAAAATAGGAAACTGTTGAATATTTAAAATTAAGTGATAAAAATGCTAATTAAGTGATGAATATGCAATAACTCTTATGCCGTTACTTATGCTGGAAACTCAAGCTAATTTCCCTCCGTGGTGGCTGTTTTAATTAAGGTTGAGTAAAACCCTCGGCGACCAATTCAATAGAAGGTCATAATTGCAGGAATTATACCATCCCACCAGACCGATTCAGCAGCCTATTTTGGGCCTTCCGATGTTTTGATAAATGCTGGACCAACCAGGGCAGCCCTTTATGACAATTATACTGCACAAGAACATTTTCCCCCACTTTAATGGCTTCATCTAGACCAGATTCATTTCTTGTCTCGCAACCCATTATTTAAAATGAAGCTAAATATTATTACTTTAATGTTATTTAGAAATGAGACTGTTTGGCGAGCATTGAGAAAGTGTTGTACGTGTTTGTTCTGGAAGTTTCATGCTAAAAATTAACTCCTGACTACCCATCTCAAAACCGGAGAGTGGTTAGCTAATGACATACAAAACCCCCAGTAGGTCTGCAGAAAGGTTGAAGCAGATTGCAATATGGAGAAAATGACAGCATATTAAGCACTCAGCATATTCACTGACAGTAATCAAACATGTTCAGCTGCCTTGACCCTCCATTTCAGTGTTTCTTCCACTCGCGAGTTTTTCTACTACACTCACTGGGTGTACTGTTTTCCTGCAAAGAGTTTTTGTGACAGGGACTCTGTAAAATCATTATAATTATAATTGAATTGAAAATGGCACTGCAAAACATTATAAGTTCATATTTGAACATATGTTTGGCATGGGGGGTGGATCACATCGCAGCCAATGCACTTGTTAAGTACAGTGGGGGTCATCATCTTGGGAAGCTTAGGAAAGCGTTCATAAATATTACGAAACTGCGCAGAAATGCGCGCGCCACACGGGGTATAGCGGCGTCCCGCGCAAAAAAAAAAAAAAAAACGCCTAGCGGCTTTTGAGACCATAAGATGAATTGGATACGTCCAGGGCCTCTCCCAGTGGCTGTGTCTAATTAGCGGGTAACAAGCTCCATATGGGCAGCTAATTAGAACACAGTGGCTGCGGAAGACTGTCTGCCGCGGGAGGAGGCGCGGGGGGGGGAGGGGGGCTCTGACATTTCCATCCCATTTCCGGCTCAATCAGGCACAGGCGACCGCTTGAGAAATTTCCGGTGCCGCCGATCGCTTCCTCCCTGAAGCCCGACACTCAGCGCAGATACATCCGTCTCAGACTTTCGTTTGCGCCCCTATTTATTGATCTGTTTGTTTATTTTCTTCCTTATGACATTTTACCCCAGGGGGCAGCTGAGATTTAGGATCGGTTTTGCAAAAAAAATGACAGCCAAGAGGGCAGCGAAACAGACCATGGGCCAAATCCGAAAGGAAGCAAAACAAATAAATTATAAACACTGACCCGTGAACGGCCCCCAACAGCACATCACAGAAAGCAGGGTGCACTGTATCATGGGAACAATTCAGTAAACTGCAGCTATGACACAATCCCTATTTCTCATGAGTATATGTTCCTTCAGAGATGACAGGACACATTACAACAGGAGAAAAACCTGCATCATAAAAAAAAGTCTCTTGCTGCCACGGTTCAGTAATTTTCTATTTTTTTATTTCTTTGTCAGAACTAAGACGAAGTAATACAGAAGAAGCAGGAAGTGGACATGGGCTGGAGTACAGACACAAGACACAGCAGGATATGGGAGTGGCCTGGACTACAGATACAACTGCAAGTGGGGCATGGCCTGGACTACACACACACACAACAGGAAGTGGGGCATGGCCTGGACTACAAATGCACACAACAGAAAGTGGGGCGTGGCCTGGAATACAAATGCACACAACAGGAAGTGGGGCGTGGCCTGGACTACACACGTACACAACAGGAAGTGGGGCGTGGCCTGGACAAAAGGACACAGCGGGAAGTGAGTGCGGCTCAGACTACAAACAGTAGGAAGTGGGCGGGGCTTGGTGCTCTGGACACTACTCGTCTCTTTCTTCAGCACATGCCACATAAACACACTCACACGCGTGTGCCTGCTCACACAAACACACCGGTCATTCTGAGCCCAACCTGGGTTCCAGGGTGACTCATCTGGCCAGAACGACTGATTTCTGGAGGGTCGACACCCACCCAGGAACATTGGGGGAAACGGCTGCGTCCCATACGGTTTTAAGGGGACACCAACTGCTGCTGCTCCACCAGTCCCACGGAAGCCAAAACCGCCCCCTCTCCCTCCCCCTCCCCGTTCCACGGTCATGCTCCACGGCCCTTCGCCCTCTCCAAAATCGTTTGTGGTGTTCCTCTGTACCCGTCAATCACCACCGAGAGAAGGGGGCTGTGGTAAGAGACTCCTCTGTGAACACCCTCTGGATGTATCCGTGTAGATCGCACTGCTGTTTGGCCGGGTCTAGACGCAGTGGCAATTAGAGTTAGAGCTAGGGTTATTTATTGGTCTGTTAGTAATGTGAACTTGTCAGGGAATCACATGATAATTGTAAACGAGTAATGAATCAAGTGGGCTACATCAACAGGGAATTAGATTAAACGAGCCCATTTTACTTTCCTCCTTAAAATGCCTACAAACCTCTTCTCCCCTCTTTCCTTCCTCTGGGGTTGGGGGTTGAGAGTTATTGGTTCTTTAGTTTTTCTTTTATCAAATGCAGATGTCTGAAGTATATTATAAGCAATTTTCCAACTGGTTGTTGTGGTCTTGAAAAATTAAAACAACTAGGCTGGATTTGGTACTTCACGTTCACTAAAAACCTTGGAATAAAAATTCAATACATTGCAAGTTGAAAAATTTAGGTGTGATCTTGCGACAAAAACTGAGTTTGTAATAACGCAGGCAGGAACAGATCCAGGATTGTTATTTTTTTGTGGGAGTTTTCACACAAAATATTCTCCTCCCACGCAAGCAAACACAGTGACAATGATGTTTCATCAGGTTTGTTCGAACACAATGTGAATTCAACACGGCTGAATAAACTGTCCAAACTATTCTCAGTAGATCCATAAGAGATATTAAAAGAAAACACGTCTTGGTTTGTTTTTCTGAATTAGGAGCTGAAGTCCAAAGGAGCAGTAAAGCCGTGACTATCAATCTCAATTTCAGAGACTTCACCTGAGGCTATATTACTGCTGACTTCACTCCTTCCAACTGTCAGTCATTCTTCACATTCTCTGAAAAACTCTGGAGTTTAAACTCCAAAAACCTTCTAGAGTTTTGTGTTTCTTTTTTCATTCCTGATTGCATCACTGTAATAATTCTATTATTTTGTGAAAGGTAAAAAGCCAATGTGTGCTTCTGACCCTATTTAAGTGAAATGAGTTTAAACTACTGACCTTGTGGATTAATAATGTGTAGCTTAAGCAGGCTGGATAGTAGTTTATAGCTGCAGTAACATCCTTTGTGAAGAGGTCACAGTGACCTTCATTATCTTTCGCTGCCATTTTATAAAGCCATCACTGAAAACTACAGCGGGGCAAAGGGGGGTGGAAGTGATTACATAAAACTTATGGCTGTAACACTGTAGCTTTTATGTATATCATAGGAGTCATTTAATTTTGAATAATTACACATTGCAGTACTGGGCTGTAGAGTTTTAATCTGACGAACCGTTGTAACGGCAGGTGAAGATTTTGTGAAATATGTGGGAGAGATCAACAGACAGACGTTTAACGTTGTCATAACGACCGCGTCAGCAATAATGTGCAGTGTTCCGGTAATTCCAGCCGCCTAAAGTGGCTGCATTGTAAATGTCAAGGAAGATGAAAAACTACCAACCATTATCGCAGCACGGCCGAGACTGTAAGCTGAATCTGCCTATTCATTCCGGATAGACTTTTTCAAAAACAAACTTCTAAAGTTCGTTTTTTAAAACTATGCGGAGAAGGGGAAAGTGTGAATCTTTTTTGCTTTCCCTTCCGTCTCAGCTGCAGATAACGGCTTTTTTCCCCATGAAGGATAATTACAATGATGAACTATAAATCGCTTGTTAGCATCCACATCAGAGAATCGCAGTTTTATTGTTGTATGCACCTGTCAATCAACACAAGGTACATACAGTGCACAGCTGCGAGTGCTTTAGACACATTCTTCTTGTGGAGACAAGTTCTAAAAATTATTCTGAGAAATCCAAACAACTGCTAACTTTATCATTATAGATTATATTTATATTTAAAGTTATTGTTGCGCAGACACACCAATTCATTTTAACTTATTTTTAAAAATATTTTTGTAGTTATTATTTTCAGAGATCAGTTGTGACTCTCCAGGTCTAGGGCAAGCCATCCCTGCTTCAATGCACTGTTAATGTCGAAATATATTTATTTCTGGGGAACAAAAAAAGAAACGTATCACAGGATGTTACACAATTAAAAGGATTACAATAACAGAACAGTCATTTCCCCAAACACAAGATCTGATCACGGAGTAGAGCAAGTACGATTGCGTCAGTGCCTGGTCTTTAGAACCCCTCCTAGTTCACCAGAACTGCGGCATGACTGTGTAACAGTCTCTCCTAGTTATCAGTAATAAAGGCGAAATCTGGAAACAAGTCTCCTTTTTAATGCAAGTAAGAGCACTCCAGCGGTCCAATTACGTGTTCCCGAAGAGCGGGGCCAGGTCCTCGTTTACGGTTTCGAGGAGCGAGAGATTCCCTCCGCGCCGAAATAAATTGGCTTCGGAGAAAAGAGAGAGAAAGCAGGTGTACGTGGTCGGGTTGTCCCGCGGACGCTGCGCGGGGCAGCGGTGATAGGGTGGAGGTGGGGGGGGGGGGGGGGGGGGCTGAAGGCCGCAGAGGGGGGTGTGGGGGTCAGGGGATTTTCAGACAGCTGGAACAAAAAGAGATTTAATTGGACCTAGAAGCAGATGGGAACAGACAGAGATCAGACATGATCAATCAATTTTGGCCCTGACGAAGTCATCCTGTGATCTGGGACTTTGCCACGTACAGACACACACGCGCACACACGTCTCATCCACGGAACATTCTAGAAGAGTAAATGAGAATCTGTGTCTCGACTGTTCACCCCAATGGAAATTACACCCACACGCTGTATACCTCCTTATTTTACACCCCCAAATCAACAAGAGCGTGGGCCTTCCAGAAACCAGTCAGGCCAAAAAACATCTTCAGCCTCTATTACAGTCTTCACCTCTCAAAGAGGAGTCTGTGTCTTTAGCACGACAAGCACAGCCCACAGGCCCTTTAGCAATGGGAATAATAACTATAACACACGACAAATCACTCGCTAACCTCCATTCAGGGGGACTCTTATTATTACACACCTTTCAATCATCCTGGCTAACGTTTCATTGCAATCAATTAGCCAACTCCTATCCAGAGTGGCTTTGAGAATGTTAGTGCCAGTCTCAGGAATAGAGCATGATATCGCCTAGGCACAGAAGACCCATTTAGAATCAATGCACAAAGAAACGCCACTCAAAAGAACGCAGGCACGCACATCAGTGTTTGTTTGGATGTGTTTTATGGTTGGAGATGTGTTCTGCAAGCTACTCAAAGAGAGATCCAGATAGTGCTCACCATTATCGTTTCAGCTCATCTTTATAGCAATTGTCACAGTGCAGACTCTTTCATTGATTTCAATGGTAACATTTTTTATTTTTATTTCATATAGTTATTGTTATAGCTTTCACTCCCTGTGGAAAATGGCCTTAGAATGTACTAAATACTGATGTGTACTGAATACTGTAGTGGTTGGAATAGGATTGGTGTGTGTATAAACTCGTATAAGACCAGAATATCGCCAATATACATACGAAAGCTATACGTCGCCTTGCACATTTTCTTGCCCCCCCCCCCCCCCCCCGCCCCCCGCGCCAATCATAACGGGTCAGAAGTGTGCACATTTGTGGACAGACATAATGTGCACATCACCCTCCCCTCCCCCTCCAACACAAAAATCTGCATCTCTGAGACAAAAAAAACATGTCTGCCATACAGTCCTTTCCACTGTTAATGTGATCCTTTCCACTCCGAGGTAGGGAACAGTTTAAATAAATAAATAAATAAATAAAAAACAAAAAAAACCCCTTTGTCTTACAGGAAGACAGGGAGCACCCGCCATTTTACTCATGACGTTACCATGGTAACAGATGCCTTACAGTGAATTTTACACCTGAATCCCCCTCCCCTCCACTCCCCTCCCCATAGCTTTGTATTGGCTGGTACTACACCCCTGTTCTAGATGTCTAAAACGACATCACACCCAAGGGGGGCTATCTATGTTTTACTACTAGATAGAATGTAGAGTTGGAGTTGAATTGTAATTGCACTTGTTAACTTTGTATTGTTACTACGGTCAGAAATAAAGATTTATCTTTTCCAGTGTGTTTAAAAGTCTGAGCGCTTGTCTTTCCCAACTGCTTCGCTGACTGTGAATCACATTTATGACATTCTTTATCTCTGAGGCCTTTTCATTTTTTTTTTCCTAAATGGATCCACGCTGACAGTTCCCATTAGTGTGTCTCAATGCTCAAATCTCAGATGAAAAATTAAAAGATTATATAACTTCATTGAAACAGAAATGATATTGCATACAGTATGCTGTGGTATTATGAACAATTTTCAAACTACATCTTTACCAGACATTTACAAATGTGTTAGAGGGCTAATTACTAGCAATGATGATTGCCTGCACATGTGAACTAGTAGTGCATCCCCTTTGGCTTTGGGGCCAACTAGAAGATTTTTTTTCTTGTCTTCATTTAGGTTTTAAAAAACATTGTTCATCCATTAATTAATTGCAAACATACATGTAGTCAGGGAGCATAAGGCATTAGAATCATTTGGTTCAACAAAAATGTATAAAAGTGCATCAACAGCACAGCTGTGGAAATTAACATTATGTTCTCTAAAGACATTACGCAAGGGAAGCACGACAAAAAGCTATTTGTAACTATTAAAACTGATAAAGGAACAACCCCATCATTATCAGAAAGCTGATAAAGTAACAACCCTAACTGAGAATGAGTATGAAATCCTCCTGCGAACAGCTAAAGACAGATGTCCCATTATCACCACCTGAGACAAGTGAGGGAGACTAAGGATCACAATAGACATTCACAAAACAGGTTAGCAGAAATGATGGGATATCAAGGTTTCACGTAATGCCACAAAAAGGTAGAGCTACAACCAGCTGTCAATCATCGACTTGTCTTCGGCAAATCAAAAGGTTTTACTCTCCTCAGCAACGCGCAACGATTGGCTGAAAAAATCAGTGAGTCGGCGATGGCAGACGCTAGCTGAGCCTCAGTCTCCCGGCACTGGTAATCAGACGCCCACGAGCGCGCGGTAGGCTTATCGCTGCCGCTGCACGCCTGTCTCCTGTCCTCCGCACCCAGGTGTTTGTGACACAGTGTATACTTTTGTAATTAGCGTTGCGGGTGCTCGGTATATTTCGGGGTCCTGCTCCAGGATTGACGGCGCAGGGAGCGTGTCGAGTCTGCGCTGAGCTAACGCACAGGCAGGCGTTTCCCACGACGTCCTCAGACAGACAGACGCGATGCTCGATCCAGACGAGATTAAGGGTACCGAGAGAGAAAACAACAAAGACCAAACAAGACAGGCAGTAGAAAAAATAAAAATAGAAAGGAAAAAAATGTAGAAATCAGGCGACACTACAGACAGCCAATACCCAAGGAAGGCTTTACCCTGAAGATGGCTTTAATCTGAAGATTAATATGCCTGTTACAGCATTATTGGCTTACGAAGACACTTTGTTTAGTTTGTGTAATGATCAATTTTTGTTTGTATCAATACTGGTGTTAATCAGCTGTTATTGCATCCAGTGTCCTGCCAAGTTACTCTGGATGAAAAGCAATCTGCTAAAGAACTCAATACAAGAGAAACACTCCATAAAAAATAAAATAATAAGAAGAAACTAAAGCTTTTTCAAGGGCGGCTAAACTTTCCCCAGTTTACTGACGGTTTTCCAGAGATCCTTCAACAGTCCATGTCCAAGAGTCCTGGGGGAGAAGCACGGACATGACCACAGGGAAACCTAGACACCCTGGAGGCCTTTTGAAAGAACGTGCCTCTTCTCCACTGTGGCACTACAACAGGGCCTCAGCTGAAAGTACACCTCTCTACTCTGTCCAAAATTATAGCTGACCTCTTTTGTTTTTTTTTTTTTTACAAAAAGAACACCGAAACACACTGTTCATCACTTATACACGCATACAGCAGAGAGAGAGAGTGAGAAAGTATGACTAATTGTGTAAACTAATTGCCACCATTCATCACGGTGGAGAAACACCACCAAAGATTATTTTTGAGGGTAACCGCAGCAACAAATCACTCAGTCCACTTTAATCTGTTAAAGCCCCACCCCTACAGGGAGCCCTCTCCAATCAGCACGCCCTAGCAGACCCGACTAGCGCCCAGACTACACGTGCACTCATTTTCTCATTAATCCGGTAGCCCACTTGACTGCATGGTTCTTTATTAACTTTGACACTGAAGTTGCTCATAATTATATAAAGCGAGAACAGGAGGATTAATCAGCCCTGGGGTCATGCAAAAAAATAAAAAAATATGACGCAGGACATATTTCCATTTCGAAAGCAAGTCAGACAACAGCTCGCATCTCAGCAGGTGAAAACTTCCATCTGAGAAGCCATTTCTATCATTCTTCCTTTTTCAAATTTTCTTTCCATCTTTCCTTTTCGCTACTTTTCTCCTTGATTTTTTTCTCTACTCATTGTCTTCCTAGTCCATTTATTGGAAAAAAAACACAATAGCACACCAACATGTTGCTAAAGGCGAGCATCTAATGCATTTTACATTGTGTGCGAAGTCCATGAGGCGAATTCTGAAACTCAGACCCAAGGTGAGCTTTGATAAGAGTCTGCTAATACAACAGAGGATATAATAGCTACAGTACAAAGTCAAACTAACAAATAATTCTCAACAATGAATCACTGAGACGGGATTCTCTCGTATGAGATGACACCTTTTCAGCCAGGATGTGCATACGGAGAAATTATATTCATCAGGAGGGAGAGCAGACGCACACAAATCTCTGTCACAATACATCAACGTCAGATGTGGCTTCTTTCGCATGCTGTCTCAATGGATTTTCTGGAAAGAAACAACAAACGAAGATGCCACGCACACTTTCATATTTACAAATAAGGCAACACAATTTAACTTCCTGATCAAGGACTTTCGGCCATTGGCCAAACTACAGCGTCTAATCTCTGGGGGTGTATATTGTGTTTTGTGAGAGACGTACAGCACAATATACCTATTTTTGTTAAATCCACAATTTAGAGGTAGGTTTAGATTCAGACTAAATGCTAATACTTTGTTTGTCCTTAAAGGTTACCTCTAAAACATGTATATTTTTCATGAATAGCGTCTGATTTGATCTAACTGAAAAGATACAGTGATGTACAGAAGTTATGTGCAAGCAGATCTGTGTCCTTCTCCACAATTAGCAGCTATAATTAGGAGTCACATCTGCCGCGTAAGGTGCTCACCTGCTCCCCCACAGAAACACTTCATTTCATCTCCCCAGTGCTTTGATTATCTCATATTTACATATCATTTCGGTGGAATTTGCGAAGACTACTCCTGGGTTCAAATCAACATTTGTCCTTGAATTTGACTTCAGATTAAACGCAAACATATCTTTTTTTTCCTTGTGTAAACAGAATTTGGCAATTTCATTTTAGTGATTTGTGACCTCACCAACTCTTGAATTAAATTTTAGTCATCCATTGTAGCTGGAATTTTTGTACAACACAAATACGTATTGGAAATAATTCTGAAATGTAGGCTATGTAGTTGAAACCCTTTAGAGGCTAAATCCAAAAACACTTCTGAAACGATCCCTGAAATTTTTTATAAAACAACCAGAAAATAAACACTCAGATAAGGCAACAAACTCAAAGACACCTCTACACTAGCATCAAGAGCCCCTCCACTCAAAAAACAGTTTTTTTATAGATAACAATGTATAAGTGAAAGCATGTCTTTCACTATACAGATCCCATTTGTCCACTGTAGATGGAAAGCTTCTCCGTACTTTTCTGAAATGTGAGTTGGAAACCTGCACATACAAGCAAAATTTGTGACATTGCAAATGTGTCAAACCTATGAAGGTCCACAATACAAAGATATGCAAATTACAGGAGAGCGATGTAGGAAACTGAAACCTTACACAAAAAGCTGACTAGTTACTGACATTGTTGTTACAGTTACAATGCTTGTAGTTTAAAAGGATGACACTGCAAAGAAATGGATGATGTTTCTGTCAACCCTCAATGAATTTATCCTATGAACAATTATTGTTCATCTAGCCAACGCCGATATACCAGACGTCATAGGAAGCCATTTTAGTTGTCCAAAAAAGTATTAGCACTAAAGTATTAAAACAAGTCAGAGACATACTGCTGCTTTGGTCAGCATAATGCACCATTATGAAGAACCTGGACTATGAAACAATTGTATAATTGCTAATTGATATATAATTGCTTCCTCAATATGTGGAAAGTAGTTTGGCGCAGCACCGAAATACTGAAACTAGTCCCCATCGGAATTAACAATTTGCTCCGTTTTTAAGTTAATTTGGTAATAACTACACCAGCCATGCTTTTTGTGATAATAGGCTGGATTTTCTGAAAATGAAAATATGCCTGAGCTGTATTTAATGGCTTCAGTGCATAACGGCTTTCCTCGTCGAATGCTAAACGGGGTGGGAAAATGTCAAAATGTACCGGGAGTTGGACAGAAACATTTTCGATTTTGGAATTTTTTATAGGTTATGTTGATAGCGAAAAAATGAAAATTGACAGTCCTGGAGGAACGCGGCGTCTGCAATTTTAGCCCCAATCCTGGAAGGGGTGGCTGCGTCTGCAGGCTTCTGTGGTTCCCGGTCAATCAGTAGCCAGCATAAGCCTCGATAACCAGGAGCGTGGACTCTTATCTTATTCCACACATATGTCCAAGAATAACCGGAACAGATGAAAGCGTGTGCGATTTCTCCCCCCTGTAGCCCCCTGTGGTTGAAAGGCCACTAAGAGAGATGGTGAGCTCTTACTCAAAACGGTCTGTCACTGTGCCCGTTTTTACCACCACCCCCATCTCAGTGGTAGGCCTTCTTCTTTGTGCAAATAACTCATCTCCACCCCAGCACTGAACCACCCGGCCGGGGGGGAGAGGGAGAGGGAAGAATCCCATTACTGTAGCCCAGCAGGGAGGGAGGTGGGATTTTGAGGCAGGGGTGGGGTGGGGGGGGGGATAAAAACAACAATTCCGTTCTCTAAAAGCAAATATCTCGTCGCTAATTATCCCAGGACGCGGTGTCGGAGGTTAATACCGCCGCTTCGGCGTTCGCTGCGAGCCGGAACATTCCGTACGAGGGGGGGGGACGAGGGCGATGTGACCGCCGCCGCCGCCTCCTCCCTCTCCTGTGGGGACAGCGGACGGCGCAGCAGCCGAGCAAGTGCGTTACGTGGGGACGCAGAGTTTAGGCTGGGTGGAAAAACACAGCGAGCAGGAGGGTGGGAGATTACCCTGAGGACAGCGCGCGGGGCGCCAGCGATGCGTTCTCACACGACCGCAGGCAGAGAGGGGTCGTCGCTCGGGGCACGGACCACAGCGGCCTCCGGGCTCCAGGGGAACAGTAAAAACCCGCCTCGGTATCCGGCCTGCGGTACTGCAGCCTCTGCGGACGGACACCGCAGCCTCTCTCACTGCACTGCATCCCCACTCAAGGGGCTCGAGGGGCTTTCACAACGACCGCTTTGATTCAGCTTTTAAGCGCCGAGCAAGAACAAACAGCAACAGATCCCGCTGTTCTCCGGGACCAATGGTTGGCCTGGTAACTGCTGCAGATTTTAGCCCGGTTGCCTTGACTCGAACGGGAGCGATTAGAACAGGGCAGCATCAATGTTTTAGTTGACGCTCATTAGACGGTCCCCATTTTTCTTTTTTAAATCGCATTTCTAATAGCTGGAAATAACCATTTTCTTTAATAAGTAAAAACACAAAGATGAACCTCATAAAAGCGACGTGTCGACGAAGCCAGAACGACAAGCCACGGCAACGATTCGTCCTCGATTCGTCCTTCGTTGCAGAACTCCACCCCCTCACATCCTCGCAACACGACAGGCCCAAAAAACGAAAAAAAGCAAAAGGACCGTGTTCCAAAACGGCAAGCCTCTGCACGTCTGCCGATTCCCGGTGCAAACGCAAACCGGGTTTGCCACATACAAGGCGAAACAATCAACCCCTGCTGCGGGTCGCAGAGAAAACAACACGTCTCTGCCGTCATTCTGCAATCAGACTGGGAACCGGCAATGCCCATCCAATCCCTTTATTTCCAATACCTGTAGGCACAAAGCAATTTTCATCCTCCGGGTGTGAAAAGAACGATCCAAATTTAGCCAAACAATTTAGCCCGGCTTCTGAAGACTGGCAGTTAGGTTTTAAACGTAGGAAAAAGCAGAGAGGCATGCGAGAGGCTGCAATTTGTCCCTGTGGTAGGTAACAGGAAGAGCAATATAAAATATAAGATTTGTAAAGAAAAAAATAGAAACAACTCCAAAAGAGATTTTGCAATCACTGATCATTTTTCCTTTTGAGTTACCTGCTGTTGTCAAGTTGTTCTTGACATCGGTGTTTATAACACGGCTGCTGAAGAACAATCACAGAAATAAAGAGACATCTTTAGTCGTAAACGCTATCAAGAAACTTATGAAATGCTATGATTTCTGAAAATATACAAAAACATGCTTTCAGATCTAACATGGTAGTGGCAAAACCATGAGACGTAACAGACTAAGGGGTGTATACGAAAATGTGTAGGTGAAGGAGGCCAGTGTGAAGGAAAGACAGTCAAGCAGTTGGTAGCAAAATCAGGGTTGGAACCCACAACATCTCAGGCAAAGGGATCATCTCAACCTCAAGGCACAGTAGAGGTACATTTTTCTTCTTCAGGGAACACATTTTCCAAATGTACTCTGAAAGTACAATAATGTTCTATTTGGGGACTAACAAGTAGATTTTACAAGCAAAAAAAGGTAAAAAAAAAAATGAATTATGCGCTGCTGGCTAAGGGAACAATTTTATGTATCCGACAGGGTACAACCCCAGTGAAAAGCATCTGTACCTTTATAGGCCCTTTTATCGTGCCTTTATTTTCTGAGAGCGTGAGCACCCTTACTGACAGAGCCCATCAGGAGGGGCCTGGAACCCAGAACCTCGACCCTGCAGGGTGCTGAGAGACAGGGACTGCAGGCTGCCGTTTCACCTTAAAAACAAGCATCAGCTTCAGACCCGAGGTACCAGATGAGGTGAGTTCGGTTACATATCACTTTAATTCATCAATTAACTGCCAAGTCAATGGGGGGAGGGGGTGATTGTAGACCTGGGGGGCACCAACTATCATGGACGCAATGCATTTTTAAAATATCTTTTGCCCTCAGGCGGATGGCACCCTAGGTGTTCGTTCATGTCACCTACGCAGGGCTCAAATTGCAGGTGGTGATTTAACTCAAGTCAGTTCAAACCACAGACATAACCGGTCCTTTGCAGGTTTGTTCATTTTAAAAACATCCACTGCCATCACGCTGTTTTCTGATGCCGTCACCCCAATTAATAAAAGCCACACGCTCCTTGATCTCAAACAGTGGGACTTCTAATTAAAACTTCTAAATTAAAGAAAGATTGCTTTGTCATTAAAGGGAAGCTGTAAATGAATTCAATTAGCAAATTGCTCCAAGGTTAAATTAATTCCTCAGACCCACACATTTAATGGTAGTAATCTCGCGCATTAAATTTAAAATTAAAAAATGTTTATCCGAGCAGGGAACGCAAGAGACTTTCCACCCCCTATCATCACAGCACGTGCACGCAAAGCTTTAGCTTTGTCCTACACGACGTGACAATTGCGCATGCAAGCACGCATGCACGGCAAGAACACAGACATGCATGCACTCACTGTTTGTTCCTCCACATATTGACTGTTATATCAGGCCATAGTAAAAAAATTTAAAAAAAATTCACCAGCGATAGTCTGCAGTTGTAACTCAAGACTTAGACCGTTGACAGAATTTCAACAGAAACTAGTTATTGTTTCCTCTCTTGAAAACTTAAAAAAAAAAACATGGGCACCAAAAACATTCAGTTGTCAACAAACTTTTGGATACAGCCGTACAACCGCATTAGCAGAGAGACACACTACAATAATCGCCAATGCTATTTTTAAATGTAATCAAGAATATTAATAATTTCTTCTTTAGAGAGGAGAAATGGTTTCTTACATGTCTTTCTTAATTATATCAAGCATCAGATTACACACCTGCCACTCAAAAAGCATTTTTTATTCGAGTTGCCACGAATATTTAATTTAATTATGATTAAGGCAAGACAAACTGAAGTGCTTTCAAGAAGGCCTTTGATTAGCTCGGCTCTCTTTTTGACGAGCATCGTCGGATTTGATAAATAAATAATAAACTTCGTTAAATGTTAATGCCCATTTCCAGCAAATAAATAAACAAATACATCAATCACATTTTGGTGGGAGAAACTACCCACATTAATCTGCAGAGCATTCCGTGCCTTATTTTCCTGTAGTTTCCACTGATATGTGCACCCACGTCACCAAGTAGCATAGAAGTAAACCTACTGTTACTATTGACTCTAAATAATGACATATTACGAAACAAAAGCTTAAAACCACAACAGGATTCACTCAGTAGCCAACAAGCAAATCACTCGCTGTTTCAGGATTCTAAACTATGGCTAAAATATGTTAAAACATTTTCATGACATTTCTTCACTAAGCTAGGTTGTTAACATAACATTAAACTGTTTGTGAGTGCTTGTTTGACATTTCTGATCGGAAAATATTTTTTTGAATTCAAACCAACGCAACTCACTACCCGATGCAAAACAATCTGATACCCTCTATAAGTGTGCTAAAGACCATCAAATATGTACTAACAACATCACCACAATTTCAGTTACTCACATTTTGTTGACTTTGATTTAAAATTCGAACATTTTATAACTTTTTTACCGCATTGCAATGGCTATCGGTTGACATTGACTGACCCTTTCACATGGTGTATCACCTTGCTTCAAATTGCTCATCTTTTTCAGCTGGGAGGAGGGTTGTTCATTGGGTGGTGTATGGGGTGACAGGGGAGCTGATCCTGAAGCTGATGAGGAATACGTTGGGACTGGCACGAGGGGAAATGATTTAGTAGCCTACAATAGCTTGCTAAAAGGCCTGTATAGATTACATTTCCGCTAAAACAGCGAAATATGGACACAGAATTTTCTATGTGAAGATATGAAGGAGGCTAGCAAGCGTATTTCACTACTGGAATTAGCTAACATGTTAATGTGCACCACTCGCGGACTAATAAACACCTTTCTGTGTGGAAAAAAAAAATCAAATCGGGAATGATTTCACTTCAGGAGCAAACACGTGGGCACTTGGTATTCTCGAAATTCCCAGACTATGCATTGCCGCCAGAGGTTTGAGAGTTCAAGGATAATTTAACCATCACCATTTAATTTAAATAGAAGTGAATAATGCAGAGACTGTTTATTTGATAACTTTGAAAAAACAAGTAAAGCAGAATGAACCGTTAGGTTCGTTAGTATATTATAGACCTAATCAAAATCAATGCTCTACATTGCAAGAAGGTCATGGGTTCAAATCTCGGCTTGTGGCCTTTCTGTGTGGAGTTTGCATGTTCTCCGTGTGGGTTTCCTCCCACAGTCCAAACACATGCAGCAAGGCTAATTGGAGACTCTAAATTGCCCATAGGTATGAGTGCGTGAGTGAATGGTGTGTGTCCCTTGCGATAGATTGGTGGCATGTACAGGCACGCCCAATGCACGCAGGGATAGGCTCCAGCACCCCCCGCCACCCTGCTCAGGATAAGCGGGTATAGACAATGGATACTTGATCTCCCAGTAATCACAGTGTATTGCCCTCCAAAGGATAAACTGTGAGTGGAATTAGCCTGCTTGTTGCACATGCTAATTCTGCTTTCAGAGTAGATTGCACGAGACAGGAAATATAGAACAAAAACCTTTTTTTTTTTTTAAATGAAAAGGTAGTTATCTACTTTTATCCCTCTATGGAACGTTGTCTCTTTGGACCGTATCCACAGATTGCGATGCTACAAGAACCTCTGGGAATGAAACTGAACTGCAGAGGAGTAGCACGTCTCCAGGGTGTTCGTCCCCCGGCGAGGCCTGTTCATATTACACACCGCGATCCTCGTATGTCTTCATTCAGCAGAGAGGCAGAAAGTAGGCATAGGCACTTTCTAAAATGTAGAGTCAGCTTCGGGGCTCGACTGTCTTTGGCCCCGAACAGAGTTTTGGACAGCAGACGGTGAGATGAAAATTCAGATGTTTCTTTGGTGCGCGTGTGTGTTGAACGTGGTTACGTAGGTTTGAGGTGTGTGCGTGGGTGTGTATGCATTGCATGGTTGCGCATGTGTGCGTGTGTGTGTGTGTTGAACGTGGTTACACAGGTCTGGGGCGTGTGTGAGTATATATGTGTTATATGAGTGTGTGTGTCTTTTATATTTGCGATTGTGAACTAAGGACGTCTGATATTTGCTGAAGAAGTAGAGTGGCCTTACACTGAAGTAGACACTGTGCGCAATCTTTTATTCTAAAACTTTATTCAAATTCCAGTAATTTTATTAAATATATATATATATATATATATATATATATATATATTACATTGGAGCAATAAATGTCTTGGCACTCAGGAAAATAAAAGATTACTTCAGCTTTGAGGAGAGCCGCCATTTGGCCACGCTACTGGAGAGGAGAACTGAGAGCTCTGAGAATGGAGATGAAAAAACCCCACTAGTCTTTCAGTGGCAGGCGGGTGTCCTTCCCGCCATTGTGTTTCGAGAAGGCTGCATCAATTCATCACTCGCGAGAAAGGACCGTCGTTTCATGCGGCGCTAAAAGCATTCACAGTGGTCAATTTATTTATTTATCGGCCGCCGCCCCCTCCCGAATCCATCGCATTGACGGCACACCGTCGCCGGTTTTCTTTCTCCGAGTTTTGTGTGTGCGGGGAAAATGCCACTCTGTCACTCCGGGAGACAAGAGAGGTTCGGGCAAAAAGGGGTAACCATGGAAACTGCGAGGAACATACGCTAAAACGGAAACGTGTATGTAGGACAAAGAGAGAGAGAGAGAAAAAACACAGCCAGTCTTGAAAGTACATTAAAACAATGTCCAAGAAAGCGTTGGACAGGTGATTAACACTGTGGATTGTGGGTAATATGCCAACATAGACCACTAACAAGGGGTTATCTGCAGGCAGGGATCGAACTCTCAATTTCTTTCTGTGATGAAGACAATACAGTATTAACACACAGGGCTCCATGGGGGATTTGGGGACAATTTCAAAGGCCTGACTGACAAAAAAATACTACAGTATAGGTTTTCTAGGGTGGTGGGGCCCTGTGGGAGATCTTTTCATGGGGCTAAAACTCCCTGGTGGTGCTTTGAAAACACATGAAAGGTCAAGCAATCAGAATACAGAAATACTTCAGCAAATGTACAACACAAGCACCATTGGTGGTTTAGGTTT
This sequence comes from Anguilla anguilla, assembly GCF_013347855.1. Classification (NCBI taxonomy): domain Eukaryota; kingdom Metazoa; phylum Chordata; class Actinopteri; order Anguilliformes; family Anguillidae; genus Anguilla; species Anguilla anguilla. The sequence continues at coordinate 46,849,229 of NC_049207.1, read as the reverse complement.
TTATTTAGTTATAGAAACACTGAAAACAAGTGAATGGCATGTTTTTTTTTCTCTTTTCTTTTTAACATGTATTGTGTTTTCACAGTTGTGTGGCAATCCTGCGGTGTGGTTTTCTTAAACATGCAAAGGCAATCTCTGTTCATATGGCTTTTTAACACATTTAAAAGTCTTGTTGATAAAGTGAGTTTCACCTCACATCAATCAAATATTATCTAGTTGCTCCCTGGTTTTTTATTGAACAGTCCCTCCGTTTAGTTGACTATTTAACAGACCTGCCAATGACTGCGTGGCCAAGTCTAGTGCGAATATAGTAGAGAGTTTGTTCATAACGGCATAGGCTTGACAACATGGCACACTTTCTTTGAACGGCTTAAAGCAGGCAGCAGCGTGTTCAGTAGAATAAAATATATCAGTCGCATTAAAGGCGTTTAAATATATTACATGGAATATGCATTTGTATGGTTTTTTTAAACTTTATAAAATTACATAAACATCAAAAGGCACTGTGTCACACCTAAATCTGACTTCCATTAAATGAGAAGCTAGCGCGTACTGGAGGGCATTCAATAGTAAGGGGTTAACTCCTGGCAGTTTTTTTTTGTATTCGCTAGTGATAAAGTGTACTCTCTGTAAAATTTTCAGAATTGCAGCTTGTACCAAAACAAGAATGAGGAACCTGAGGTGCCTATTCATCACAGTGCTCTCAGCACATGGGAGCTTTTGGTATTGTGCAAAATCATAACCCACTGCACCCCGACCCCCCGTTGTGTTAGTCAGTAAAACTATTTTTTTTGGTGAATGTTTCTGATCACACAGGGTTTTTCAGTGACAGAAAAAAAATAAAATCACCCCAGTTGGTACTTGCTAGCACATCACCAGACCCAGTTGGCACTTAGTTATGCTAACGGAACAAAGATCTGGCACACAAACTTGCTGTGACATTGTAAAAAAAGATAAAATAAACATTTAAAAAATTGGGGGGGGGGGGGGGGGGGGCATTACTGTAACTCCAGTTATTTCCCTCCAGTGCGTTGCCCTGGTGATAGTGGCTTCCTGCAGCCCTTAGCCACCAGCAGGTTCCGTGACTGGTGGCCTTCAATCTGCATGTTTGTAGTTGGTGAACAGGTTGTACAGGACCCTCAGGGTGGACTTCAGGTTCAGGTTAACAACATCTGCAAGCAAGCAAACAAAAATTCACTTTCTGGGTTGATGTTTGTTTGCAAAATACCATGTGAAATGGCGTATTTGGAACTAAACTGTATATATTTAAACTTCATTTTGCAATACATATATAAGTACATGCTTGGTTTTGTTCATTTTCAGTGTGAAGAGCACAAGCCACTTATTCTCATTCAAAATAAGATTTATGTTTATGACCTCTGGAAGATATAAGTTTGTTCTGTAGGGCAGGTTTATACTTTAAAGGCAGTCATATATAAAATCAAACTACTACAGATGTTTATACATGGTACACTCTTCATATACTGTAAAAAGGGTCCTATAACTGATTAGTTAATGAAGTAATTTCACTTCAGACAGGTAATTTTGCATTTCGTCAAAGGCTGGGTAGTTTCCACGGTTTGCACGTTTGTTTCTACACGGAATTAAGGTAAGACACTGTAACAAAAACACAAGGTGAAAGTGAATCTCACTCTGTTCCTAGAAGCACATCACTCCATCAGTTTTTGTTCCTTTAGCATTTCAAAGCACAACTACAGCAAAATCACTACTTAAGACATAGCCAACCTTCAGCCTGGAGGTTAGTAATGCAAGATCTCCACCTCCTGGAAAAATGTGGTATTGTTTTGAGGAGATAACGCCAGCAAATTTCCAATGTGTATACATAAACATGTATATTTTGAAAGCCCATAATTAAGACTGGCTTATAATATGTACTTGGCTGAATTTTCTCCAGTCTAGGGGGTTTGAAAAACAGCACTTATGACTGAGGCCCACAGTCCTGTCTATCGCTATATGACTGCAGTGAGATCCAGCACCTTCAGGCCGAGCTTTGGGTTTCCGCAGACCTCCATCCTGCATCAACTCAAAGGCAAAGGACACATTGTGAACCTGGGGAGGGAGGGGAGAGAATGAATACACACACTTACACACATGAGCACGTGCACACGCAGACACGCACAAATATACACAGACAGACACACTCACGTTGAGAAGTAAAAAATAAATAAATAAATAACACACAAAAATCTTTCGGGCAATGAGTGTATAAATCTTAGCTCATTTTTAATGTTAAAGTGTAATTTAGCACCTCATTTAGGTAAAAGCTACTCCACTGAGCCATCAAAGACCGGCAGTCTTCCTGCACAGAGCTTTCGCAGAACACATGTACAGCTCAGTTAACTGACAGCAGAGTTCATTTTTATTCCCACAAACATAGTTTGGGAAGTTCAGCAGCAACCAAAATTAATAAACCAAACTTTGTGAAGAATAAAAGATTGGCTGCAGTTTGTTCACACATCACAGTAAGGACAAATGGTCACTGACTCCAGACCCAAGGCAAGTATAAGCATACATCTCAACAGAATCATGGACACAGCCTTGTTTCTCTCTGTAGTTGTGAATGTAAAAGCCTTGTGCTTCATGTGGTCCATTTGACCCACCTTCTGCTCAAAGGTCTCAGGCGTGAGGTAGAAGTTGTAGAGAGGGACAAAGTAGTCCTCCAGCAGCCCCATCAGCAGCACCAGGTACACCCCGTCTGCAAACTGAGAGGAGACAGGTGGAGGAGATCGGTCAAATACTGTCCTATACTGCATACCACTACCGCCATCTACTGTAGCAAACGTGCACAACACTCAAGCATGTATTTTCTAGCAGTAACAAATGAAACATGATTATAAATACAGGGAACAAGCCATTAGCAGCCATAAGCTAATTATGACTGTCTCTGAGAAGCAGAACACAGTTATCCTGGCCTTGCTGGTCAGGGTTCCCCTGGTAACCACTGCTTTAGTTTCTACCAATGGCACGCCAGGTGTGTACAGGTGAGCAGTTCCGTCAGTGAAAGATACACCTCTCCTCTGTGTGACCCCTCATCTGTAGTTCTGAGGGGACTGTAGTTTGACAGCATACGTTTCACAATACCTGTGACTCCAGTTCTGTCACCTCAAGGTTCAGCTTGTTTAGGTGTTTGTTCACGAATGTGATGAGAGACTGTTGCAGAGAGAGAGAGAGAGAGAGAGAGAGAGAGAGAGAGGAGTGTTAGGATGAAGCAATTTTCCATACACAAACACACACAGACTCACACACAGACATACAATACCTTCTTGACAACATTGAGTTTGTCAGGTGCATGATCCAGCAAAGTGTCAAAAGCATCTCTTTCTGAAAGAAAGAGAAACATAAATGAATAAATTATATGTCTCCATTCATATAATATATCATATTTTCACAAACAATAGTCTATATTTATATCTAATAAAAGTTACAGAGATTTCCTCACCAAATCGTCCCATCATCATCCTACAGAACAGAAAAATAAAATGAATCGCAAACAATGGTAAGCAGCAAGTCACCACTCCCACACACTCTGCACAAGTTACACGATTTATGAACTGCAGTTCTCCTAATGAGACTCTAGAGAGCACTGTAGTCAACCACTGTGGCAGATACTAGTTCACGTAATCATCCTGAGATTCGGGCTGAATCTGAAAGAAGGTGAAGCTGCATTCGGACCTCCTTCTTTCCTTCACCTGATCTACAGAGCATGGACAGGTGAAAGCAATATGGTGGAAACCACACCTCTTCAATCAGCAGTCACTTTAGTGAAATGACAAAGGAAGGAAGCAACAGAGGGAGATCGCTAGTTCAGTGCACTCAAACAGTGTCAATCTCACAACCAACAATCTCTAGCTCAGCAGTACCCCCGAACTTTTGAAAGCCATTTCCACGACAACAGGATCAGAACTCACTCTGTGGTTGTGGTCAGCTCCTTGGTCACGTGGGACGTCTGTAAGACACCTTCTTTTTTCTATCGAATCAGCCCCCCCCCCCCCAATAAAAATAAAAAACACACACACAAAAAAGAAGAAGAACATTGCTTTATAAGGCCGTTATGTGGAGATGTAATGCATACAGCACTAGTTTCCAGGGCTACGTCGCTCCATTACGACATCACAGCTCGGAATTCCCCTCACCTTGACCACCACCACCTGCACAGACACCTGCTCCGGCAGGCGGATCGGGGCCAGAAAGTGCATGACTAGCGCCACCAGCAGGTAGACAATGGCCACCAGGTTCTTGGTGTGGATGGCTGCGTGGAATAAAAAGGACAAAGATGTCAATGAAAGTGAAAGTGCAACACCCTGGAAGGATGTGTTTACCTGCTTTTACAGCCGGTGGAAAAATCTATACATAGATTTACTTAATATACGTAATCTATAAGTAGATTAAAGGTACTGTAGCGCCATAAGGCCTACTATAACAAGCTTATTGGCCAACCAGCCTTTCTAGCAGTGTCAAATCTCAGGAAGCTAAGTAGAATCTTCATATCTGACTTTAATATCTGACTTTAATATCATCTTTCGCTAACATAAACATCCTACTGTAGATATCACCGTGATATCAACATATCGCACCATAGTGACTAATAAATGACTGCACTGGTCATACAGACTAAAACAACTCATCTTTCATGAGAATAACCAAACGCCATCACTGACCTAAGCCAGAGCTCGTATTCATAAAGTGTGTTCTAGTTGGAGCGCTGATCTATGGTAAGGTTTCCCGTCTGTATCCTAGTCTTATCCAATATGGGCTAAAAGGCTCAATTGATCCAGGATCAGCACTACTACTCTGGGATGCTTTATGAATACTGCCACAGTCTCCTGGAAACAGTAACACCACAAATCTTCACAAATTATAAATAAAACATGCACCGGATATTTGATGGCGTGTTTGTTTGTTTTTGTTTTATTTATGAAGGCGGTATCTGTGTTCAATAGCTCTTTTGTAGCATTAATATCGATCCAGGCCACTTTCCTGTTTTAAGGCTGGATCCTGAAATGGGCACTGACACAAGGAAAATGGGCTGGGTCAATACTGCGGCCAGGCAAGGATATAAAAAGCTATCGAACACAAGAACTACATAAAAGAACAAGAAAAAACGACGACGTGTGGTGATCCACAATGTGTGTAAAAATGTGCAGTCTGTGTGTGTGTGTGTGTGTGTGTGTGTGAGTTTGAATGCATGTGTTTGTTTGTGCATGAGCAGTGGGGTACAGTGGGTTGCAGTGCGATGCACTGGGGTGTAGTGGGGTACAGTGGGGCACATTGGGGTGTATCGAGGTACAGTGGGGTCTAGTGGGGTACAGTGGGATGCAGTGGGGTACAGTAGGGTACAGTGGGGTGCTCACAGTCCACGCTCCACTCGATGGTCCAGCCGTGGGGCCTGAGCAGCTCGTTCACCGCCTCCAGCACCGTCTGCAACTTCTGCTTCTGCCCGATCTCAGACTGCGTTACCTCGGCAACGTTCAGCTTCCGCCCAGATAGTTTCTCTGGACATGCACACACAAACGCACAGACACACACACAGACACACACACACACACACAGATGCACAGACACACACACAGATACACACATACAGACACAGAGATGCACAGACACACACACACGCACGCACACACCCACACACACACACACAGACACACACACACACACACAGACACACACACAAATGCACACCTTTGCTTTAAACTAGCTTGAGCATTAAACTACGAAGTACTATTGATCTGAAGCAATAATAATTAAGTGGCTTAGTACGTGCTAACAGGATATAAGTGTATATAACATACAGGATATAACATACCTCAGGTTATGATCTGTGGTATTTACAAGTTCTTGGATATAATAGACTCTTCATTTGAGCATTCTAACGGCCACTGTCTAAATCAGACAATAAACTAGTTCTTCCCTATGACGATACAAGACACAGCTGGAGATGTGTACTTTCAACACTCACCGAATAACTTCTGCAGCACCTGCCCATCGTAGAGATCTTCCTCCAAGTCTTTAACGATGATCCTGTCTTCCTCCAGCTCATTATTGATCCAGTCAATCAGCACCTGTGAACAGGCAGGGTGCTCAGTTCACACTCCTTCCCTTACAGTCACATACAGAGTGAACACACACACTTTGAGACACACTCTTTTACTCACGTCTGGCCCAAAACATTATGTGAAACAGACACTGGTAAGTCTTGCAGATTACTGATTGTTTTTAATGAAATATCAATTTTCACCAATGTTCATAATAAAATTCTTTAGTACCTTTTGGTGAGCGACATTGTTTTCAGGGTAAAAATTTGACATATCTGACCCAGGTGTGCGCCCTCACACACACACACACACACACACACACACACACACACACACACACACGCACCCACGCACACACACAGGGAATGTAGGCACGTTAAGGCGCTTGGACTCACCCTCTGCAGCTCTTTAAATTTTGGACAGTCCCGGGACTGGGGGTCCAGCATGCTACGCTCCGCGTTCTCCTCTGGTGAGAGACTCATGGTGATGCACTCACAGAGACAGAGACAGGACCGACTGACACACGCACACACGGGCTCGAAACGCCTTCAGCTCTCCCTGTCTCTCAATCTCTCTCTCTATCTCTCTCAAATACAAACACACCCTATACTATCACATGCTTATAGTTCTTCTTTTGGCCTCATCAGTGTTCCCTGTGCAGGGAGTGATTCAGAGACAGGGGCGTGGTTCCCCACCCCTCCCTACTTCTCACTTCTCCATCCAGAGCCACGGTCACCAGCGGCCAATGTTCACAGGGAGACAGAGCATCTCCTAGCGCACGAGAGTCACAGTGAGTTCAGCACAGCCTGTGTCATTTCAGCTCAAGCCACACTTCCCAAACTGGGGTCTGGACTGCCAGTCCTGCACTAACTGTTTAATTATGTTTTCTTTATTTCATATTTCCCAAATGGCATATGACAAAAACATGTTTCATAACCCGACATAAACCTTGGTGTGGTTTACATCATACTTTGTAGATGTTATAAATCTATCAAGGATGTAAAGATATAAAGATTGTTACAAATCATTACATGCTTAACAGCAACATGTGTTATGAAGAATGTGTATGTGAATATATGACATTATTCCTTATTTCTGTTTCCATATACTAGTGTGCTAAACTGGCATTTCATCGCAGCATGTAGTTACATAAAGAGGTAAAATACTGGACCATTTTGCAATTCTGGGTGATCCTCAGTCATAGATAAAGATGGTTTTGTGATAAGTTTTGAACTGCATGTACCAGTTACAAAGCTGCAGGACTCCCCTAAAGCTGCTGCTGCTGCTGCTGCATTGAAGGATTCTCTCCACATCGCCCTCTGCTGGAGAGAGAGGGGACTGTGCTGGGGAAGCGGAGGAGGAGGTCTTACCGAGCATCGTGTCCTCGGGGAGCAGGGTCATGTTGGAGGGCTGCAGGGGGGAGTTGATGGCGTTCCTCCCTTCCTCATGAAGGTCGTTCACTGCCCAGGAGAACAGCGGGGGCAGGTGTTAGCAGTAGACACCCTAAGCCGAAATGTTCTCCGTTTGATCAATTGCTCAATTGATTCATGTTGATTCTGTATTGCGCCATTTAAAATCAGGTTGTCACACAGGCAGAATGAAAACTAAATAAAACCAAATTAAAATTTGGACAAGATTTAGCAGATTTAAGGAACAGCCCTGATGCTATCAAAGGTTACATCACCTGCCTGTCGCTAGTCTAGAGAACAAAGATAATAACGAGTCAAAAGTGACTGTTCACACATTTTTGATTCTTGCCATTTGATATTTCCCCTTCCACTTTTCTAAAGGGCATCAGTCCGTCACTCAGGAACGTCCACAGATTTTTCCACAGAATTTTGTAGATAAGCAGGCCGGTGGTGCCCACAATCAATTTATTTTTCATGTAAAAGCTACATTTCTTTAGTCTTCCCTAAATCTGTTCTTGACTTTTAAGCATTGACAAACAGCTCCATTGTGCAAAAGGTTTTTGGTTTGGTTACACCCATGAATTTCACTTCCAGCGCATCATAAGAGAACACAAAAATAAACAAGAACAATTCCTACACCGCACTAAAGATCAGCTCGCACTTCCTCAGCACGAAATCTCATCAATTTCATTTTCGGTGAAAATGGTATTGAGCCTTGGTTAGCAATGAATGACATAACACAACAATGGCAATGACAACCTGAGGAATAACATTAACAGATAACAGAAATGCAGTACAAAGATAATCTACTTGCAACCTCACAAATTGAAAGGAAAAAAAACTATTATTCAGGCATTAAAAATAGAGGTTTCTTGAAGTAATTACTTTGGAGTACTTTCTGACATTTTGAAACAATTATTAGCGTAAATAACTTTTATAACGTGTCTAAAGAATTTCATTGGAAACGGTAAGAGAAATGCTCATTTAAACATTTAAATTCCAGCTTGCATGCTTTACCTTCCCAGAGACAAACCAAGATCTGCAGAATCGCAGAAAAACAGTCAGAAAAATATGCTGGGCACACGTGAGTTCAAAAAGCCAAACACAGGAACCCAATAAGAATTTAAAAGTCAGGAATGGTAGATTTCCTAAAAATGCACCTGCAAATCATCCTACCTTGGGATTGTGGATCCCAACCAAACCACCCCCCTCCCCTGTCCCACAGCGGGATACCTTGCTTCTTGCATTTGGCAGCGCACAGCAGAGCAGCCATAGCCTTGTGATTTCGGTACGGGGATGCAGTCTGATCCGGGATGGGGACCCCTCAGCTCTCAGTGCAATAAGGAGGAGGAGGAGGAGGAGGAGGAGGTGGGAGACGAAGGGTCCCATGAGTGACCGGCGAGGGCCAACCAACGGCAGGCTGAGAATCACGTGTCACTTCCTGTCACAACCAATCTGATGAGGTTAGGAAAGGGACGCCAGCCAATACCGGAGCCCCCTGGAGCTCCAAGGCTGTTTCAGTGCCAGACGAGGAGGCAGAACAAAGCATTTCTGGGACAGAAGCGCACAGGCAGTGTGTGCAATGTTTCCTTCTTTTACGTTCAATTTTGCATTTATAATATGCAGGACGAAAATAAATCCTGCATTTTATGAAAAATAAAAGCCATTATTATGCAAATATAAAATCATCTATAAGACCCAAGAAGAATGGGATTATTAGCATTATTAATTATTATAATCATGTATATCACACACAGAATAAATCTGCCGTAATAATACTATTTAATATTGTAAACGCAAATGCTCAGCAGGCTTATGCTCAACCACCCGAACCCCTGTTTCTTGGGTCTTCTAGAATATCTTATATTTGCATAACAATACTTCTTATTTCATAATAATATTCAGGATTTATTTTTATCATTTAAAAAAAAAAAAATAGAGTGCAACATTCGTCTTTACATTTAACCGAATCCCACTGCAGTTCCTCCAAATTCAACCCTGCAAACGAAACGAGCAGCTCACGCAGCTCCTAATTCACTCGGCTGCACAGACGGATAAATTGATCCCCTGAGAGTTTCGTTCCTTTTAGTATAATTACAATAATTCAATTGAAAATCAGGCCTTCTCTGGAATCAATCACCAGCCAGGCTCCTGTACACTGCTTGCGTTTGATATAAAACTACTCCTGCGCAGAGTCCATTAGCCGAGCGGGCTGGAGAGAGGGAACACTGCCAGGGAACCCTGAAAAACAGCAGGCCCCCCGAAGGCCTACAAATGGGCAACGACAAAAACGCCTCCTCTAAACGAACAAATATTTCCCCATTCCTGCCCCATGGGCTTCCTGGATGGCTTGCCCCACATCATACCAATGAGCAGTATGGTAGACCAGCCTACAGTGCTGCTGGGGAAGATATTAACCCCTTGAAGAGTAGGTGTTCTGGAATGTTTTTTTCAAAACTCTAAGTCAGCGTTTTAGAACTCCACTACCGTCAATTGTGATTGTTACATCAGCATTAGAATGTTCAGTTAAGAACATCTTAATCACGTATTTGTGATCTGACACCTTAAATAGTTAATACATAATAACTACGGGGCACAGAGGTCCTTGGAGATGCTTTAAATTTAGCCACAGTTATTGAGGAAGCGACTAGAGGACTGTGACTCAGAAAAAACATCAGACTCTCAGACTCACTGCCAGCATGGTGCCGGCCATCTTACATCCCAGGCTTCTTTTTCTCCCCTTTTTTAGATCCATTTTCTACCAGATCCTTCGTTTATTTTGTGAATTTGGAATGCATTCATATCCTGTCAGTGTGGGGACCGCAGACCAGCATGACAAGTACATTCTGCCAACGGTAGGCATTCACTCCATTCACATCACACACCAGCTGCGCAGAAATTGTTGTGGGAGGAGTACACTTGATGCGCAGTTGGACTGCAGATTGCCAAGCCAATCAGAGGAAGCCACTCTTGAGTGACAAGAGACAAAAATCTGTCAAGTGATAAATTTGAGAACAGTGCCCCCTACCAGACATTCCTATGCTATTACATCTGCACATGCTCTGTAGCTCCCATGCCAGTAGAACTATTTATCAAAGCTTTTATGTTAAGTTGACACTAATCTGTGTGTTTCAGTGTGTTTGAATTTACTTCTAATATTTACATGTGAATTTATCAAACTAAAAAAAAAAAAAAAATCAACAATATCAACTCTTGCTGCAGTGTCAATATCACAAATGCCCTTCAGAAAAAAGACTTTCCACACAAGTGATTAGCATCATTCAGAGCAATACAATGAAACAACTTGTATTTCCAAAATGCAAACACAGAACCGCTTTTCCCCTGAATGGGTCATATAATCTAAGTACAGTCACTCAAATGGACAGCACTCAATAAGAATTTGCTTTCTGCTTAAATCTGATAATTTTAAGTCCATTAAATATTTTCCAAAACAAGCTGCACATTAATGGAACATTATCTTACAAACTGAGCTATAAGCATCACTTACTTGACAACAACAAAACTATTTGAAAGACATTGTTACAAAACTCTAATGTGCAAAATCTGCATAAGAATATCCAGTCTAAAGCATTCTTTTGTAATAACAGGATAATAGATAGATAAAAGGACTACATATATGACATTAATCAAGGCGACTGCACTTTGAATGACTCTTTAATTAATGACATCGGAATTGACTCACTGAATATTCTTGTAGGCCTTTTCTCAGCATATTTCAGATGTACGGCTTTCCTATCTAAAAACTGTAGTAAATATAGGATGTAAATATAGGAAAAGGGCTACCGGTTCATGTTCAACAGTGATATGATATTACACAGAGAAGCTTCACAAATATGACAACAGACCGACGAGAAAGAAATCTTGTGCAAATAATCCAAAAAATAAGTTAAGAAAGCCAATAACCACAGAAAGAGTCAGAGCAGGACCAATAAGCGAACAGCACGCTATAGGGTGTCAATGACAGGGGTACACAAGAATCCCGCAGTAATTAAAAGTTCCCACCTTCGACTGCCCTTTAAAGTCCTTATATGGGCACCATTACACATATTGGCGACAGGAATGCATTCTCGCGCACACAGGCGCGCACACACACTATCTCGCTCTCATGCCAGATCCTGCAGCTGTTCACACAACACAAGGCAGCTAGATGAGGGCAGCTTTTAAAATAGACAAACAAGTAAGTAAGCAAGTAAGTAATAAAGCATGGCTACACCTAAATAATGCTATTTACAATCTATTCCAGTGTCCAGAACCACGAACAGAAACCAAATGGCGAGTTATCCTCTTAAAATGTATCTTAATAATCTCGCATTACTGAAACACATGACCTCGCCAATTACATATATTACATTAACGGCATCTCTTGGCAAATCTCGCTCCCACTTCGCTCGGTTTTCAGACTTGTTTTGTACTGGCTGGTTCGTTAGAATCTCTGTTGAATATTGGACATGTCTAGCGTGAATCGTATTCGATTTAAAGTGTAATTCTTTCGCGTCCTAATATGTAGTATATGAGAAAGCAAACGAGGACAGGCAGACAAACCAATATCCCAATGTGTTTGCGTTCGAATTTCAGCAATTAGGAATAATAAAATTTCTGTGCTAAGCCTACATTACTGTGATTCACAGAAACTTAATAACCAAATTGTTCAAGTGTCAGAAGGTTTCAGGTTTTGGAAAAGAAAATGCGTAGGCTAGCCTTCACATTTCCATTGGCGCAAGTATTAGGGAATTTAGTGTCAAAGCTTCTGCTTTATACACGAGTTGTGACAATAACAATACCCTTATGAACACAGCAGTTATCAATAAAAACCATGATATGTGAAAACATGCGTACTGCAGGACCATGGACAGTAACATTTTACAAACAAATTCAAATTCTAGGCTACTACTGTGGTGAATGAAGTCCGAATCACATAAGCCTACAGCTGACAATGCATGATTTTGTGCGTGGACTTTACCTTCTTTCGATTTTTTCTTTCGAACCAACGTGCCCCCCAGTTTCCCAAGGAAAGACTCGTCCTTTTTCATCTTCCCCGACTGCGGCGTGGACGATCTAATCGGAGGTGCAGACATCTTTGTGCTGCTGTTCTGTTTCCACTGCCGGTTTTCTTTAAAACAAATCTCTTTTAGGCTATTCAAAAGAAACACCTGGTGGTTACTAACAGGAAAGGGATGTGGCGTGCACACAAGCCAACAATCAAAACATGAGCCGTGTGCGAACAATGCAAACAGAGGAGGAGAAGGGGGAGAGGACTTATTTAGAATCAATGGGATCGGGGGTAACTGATTCATCAGGCGAAGGACGGAGCGTCTCTTCCCCCACAGCGCCCGTCATTGGCTGGATGTCCGCGAGGGATGATCTGGGTCCCGGAGCAGATGCGGCGTGCGCCGAGACGCACGTGTCCCAATCCTTCAGCTGGGCGGAAGGAGAAATTAAAGAAGTTCTGGGCAAAAAGCAGTTAACTGCAGGCCGAAACTTAAGTCAACATGAGCGCGGCATTATACAGCCAGGCCAGCAAATGTCCATAACCTAATGTATAGTGCTACTGCCCCAGGTCCTCGGTCACTCTCACTCCCAGACAGCCTACACTGAAAACTGAAATATTACACATAGCCTAATGTATGCTATCTTCTGCAAAAGGCTAATCACAATTAGCCATACATGTTTTAGAGATTTTGTAGATTCTTGTTAATATATGACTTCCAGGTTAGATGTGCTGTAGGCCTACATTAATCTCTCCAAAAAAGTTAATTTTGTTATTAACTGTACTCCATGCAATAAGGCTGACCGTTACAGTGTGACTATTGTGTGAAATAGTTTTGATAAAAGTACTGTCACACCCCACTCTGAACCACTTTATCAGTCGCGACAGACAGGGACCATTCAAGGAATTTCAACAGAAAGCGCTCACGGCAGACAGCGGTTTTCGCCATACCCACAGTAGACTATCTTAAATGTCCTCAAGGTTATTATCATACTAGCATTGTTCAAATATTTGCTGAATTAGAACCGCTAAAGTCATACTGTGCAAATTTACTCTACTGAAACTTTCTGAAGAAAGAACAAAATCTATTAATTCTGATGATGATATTATAATTAACAATGACAAAAACATACCAATTAATACAAAGGCATTACTTTCTTTGTGGAAGGTATATAGTAGGTACGTAAATGTTTTAGAACGGAAGGGGGTTCTCTTCCTCATCGCGCAAACAGCGCCTCCTGTGGGCCGGGCCCGCCCTGCTCTGGCTCAGGCTCGCGGACACGGACTGGAATTCCGCAGTGGAATGTTAAGCCGCGAGTCACGTTGTTCAAGAGGAGCTAAGATAACAGCCGTCTGCACTCTGAAGGGATTAGGAAAAAGAATGCACGTACAGTAGGAACACATTCATTCACATAAGGGCACACTTCATTTTTATTAATTATAGATGTACGGTATTTATTCTAACTTTTAAGTCCATTTGCATGTAGTCCACATGAAGCGCTGCTGCATTGTGGTAATGAGGAGGACCACATATAACAGCTGTCCAAACACAGCACACATTTCTCACTTGGACAAGGCAGAACGACTATGACATCGCTAGCTCTAGTAGTGTTTAAGTCCCTTCATCAGTGCGTTCTCCCCAGTCCACAAAGTGCCAATCAGACAGATGACTTCAGTCAGTGGTCACGAGGCTCGTCTCGCACACACAATGTTTAATGGGAAAACGTCTTGTGTCGGCTCAATCATGTGATCTGCTGCCTTGTCAGTCACAGTGTCCCCCACAAACCAGGGTGGGGGGTGGGGGGTGGGGGGGGGGGGTGAAGGTGGTCACTGGCCCGGCCAGGACGCCCTCAAGCTCAGGAGGATCTGGACATCGCAGGGGGCCAGACGGTACACCCCCAGCTCGTTGAGGGCGGACTCCGGGGAGGGGCGCTGAGGGTCAGGGGTCACGGACTCCTCCTCCTCTTCTGCCCGCTGCAGGACGTCCCGCAGGAGGAGGGCGGAGCCGATGTTGAGCGAGAGGATGATGCAGGCTTCCTTCACACTGAGGATAGCCAATGAGAGCACGGTGTGAAATGTGCGTAGCATTTGGGTCAGCGTCAATTCATCAATCAATCAAACAACCAACCAACCAACCAGCCAATCACCCAGAACTTTTCAAACTTGCAGGGAAAAAAATTGGCATGAAAGCCATACGTGTCACAGTACATACATTGTACAGAGTATAATACACATGTCATTGCCCCCTATGAGTTGCACCAATGAGAACGTTCATAACAAGAGGCTGTAGGCTCCACCCCCAGATGGGCAATACTGTAGTCCCCTTGAGCAAAGACACATATACAGTAGCATGGAATAAGCCATGCATAGTGCTAGGCAAACAGATGATGTAATGTGTGTGCGCGCATGCTGATTGGCTGTTCTGGCGGAGACCCACTGTTTGAAGAAGTTCTCGGGCCTCTTGCAGTAGTGGCCGAACAGGGGGAAGAGGTTCCTCGTCATGTCGAACTGCAGCTGGGCCGCCCCGCCCTCGTTAAAGTGGTTGTACAGGATCACCTGAGGAGGAGGGGGAGGGAATTGGGGTGCGAGGCATTTTAATTCCAATTCAAACTCAATTTAAACACTGGCATGGTATTATTAAATCCAAGCAGGAGGCAGGGCTGGCTCTGAACGGGGTGATGAACAGGGCGGGGAGTTAAAAACTGGTAGAGAAATTGGGAGTGTGCAATAATATAACCAGGCGGGGCGGGCGTGGTGTGGTGGGGCAGGGCGGGGCGGGGCGAGGCGTGGTGGGGCGGGGCGCGGCGGGGCGAGGCGGGTGTCAAACTCACGTCCTGGTACAGGAACTGGTCGAGCCGCTCGGCGAGGCTTTGCCAGAAGCTCTGGAAGAGCGGCAGGCAGAGCAGCTGCTGCAGCTGGAGCAGTCTGTCGCGCAGGCAGAGCATCATGGGACACGCCGAGCTGGACAGGGACATGGTGGCCTGGTCCAGCTGCGAGGGCAGGGACAGCCACCTGCGCAGACGCACGCGCAGACGTCAGACTGAGACGCAGACGCACACACGGTCACCCTGCTACCAGCATGCTCGGAAAACTATGAATATCACCCAGGCTTATTTACTCAGCAGAGCTGCGCAGTCACTGCAGTTCATAGCAGCCAATTCATGCACATAGAGCAGCTAGCATAGGCTAAATACAGACCGACCAATCAAAAGCTGGGTGAGACACTTTGCCCCTGAGGGAGACTCCATGGAAACCCAGCCACAGTTAGCTGTGTCTCAGTCAGGATTTTATATCAGACTGAGATCACATTCACACACATTATGCACATTAAACAGTTAAAACAGAAACACGCTGACATAGTGCAGATTAGTGACCCTGATCCTGCCTCCTGCAGAGCCATAAGGGCCTGCTGCCCCCCCCTTCCACCCGTCACCTTAAAATCACCCCCATCACTGACCTGTCCCGGATGTAGGGCTGGGCCTTCTCCCGCACCTCCCTCATAACGGCCTCCAGGAGGCGCCCCAGCATGTCGCCCCGCAGCCTCTCCAGCAGTCCCAGCAGCCCCTCGAACAGCGAGCCCTCCAGGGAGGCCAGCCGCCCCACCTCGGTGGCCCCCAGGGGCCCCCACACCTCCTCCCCCAAGGTCACGGCAGCCTGCTGCAGCTGCAGGAAGAACTGAGAGAGAGAGCGATTCAGGTATTATTTTTATTCCATATTGCAGCTTTCTGCCAGTCAGCGTTAACTGCCTCATTAAGGCAGGAGAGGGGCGTGGCTTTGGGGCGGGGCACTGACCACGTTGTCGGCCCAGTCGCTGAGCACGGTGGAGATGTAGTTGGCGGCGTTGAGGATGGCGCAGTAGCGGGACCCCAGGGGGCAGCGGGAGTCCTCCTTCATAACCTGCGTCAGCCGGATCCGGAAGTCGTCCACCAGCTCCCTCTGCAGGGCCAGGAAACTGAGCTGGGCCCGAGAGCAGGGCAGCGAGCGGTACCGGTCTGAGGGGGGGGGGGGGGGAGAGAGAGGGGGGAGGAAGAGAGGGAGTCAGAGAGAGCGAGAAAGAGAAAGAGAGAGAGTGAGAATAAGGTCAATTTAAAGGGGCTATTTTTAATGTACACAATGTTTTTTTCTGGTATTGCTATTTACATAATCAGTTCAAGGTTTTTTATTGGTTTGTTATTTGTTAGTTAATACAGGAAGAAGTGGTACCTGGCAGAGGAGAGAAAGACTGGAAGACGGAGTGATATCTCAGACAAGAGAGAGAAACAGGAAGAGAGAGTGATATCTCAGACAAGAGAGAGGGAGAGCGGAAGTGGTATCTCAGGAGAGAGAGAGAGAGAAAGCGGGAGCAGCATAGAAGAAGAGAAGGTAGAAAGAGGGAGTGGTATCTGACAGAGGCTAACAGAGTGCGGTATGATTCCTCCAGGGAGGCTCTGTATCCGGCAGCCAGCCCCACCTGTGATGACCAGCAGCAGGGTCATGAACGTCTCTGCGCACTCTGGGGCTTTCAGCTCGTCCATGTCGCTAATGTCTCTGTACTGAGAGCTCCAGGCTCCTTCGGCAGACAGCATGGCGTCAACCTTCTCCACTGCCACTAGAGGGAGACAAACACACACACAAACCTTCCATCAACTAGCCTTCAACACAATGAAGTTTCTGGGTGTTTTAATATCCTGAGCAAAACACAGGTGCCTTGAGTGAGTCCAAGGGGTATCTTATTGGACCCCGGCACTCACTCTTGCGCTCCACAGTGAGCCACTTCTGCAAGACTGCTTCCTCCAGGAGGATGTGCAGAGCGCCGGGGAGCATGCTGGGATATGAGTGGGTAGTGCGCAGCTCGCGCTCGAACTGCAGGATCTCGTCTACCAGGTGGCAGAAGAGGGTGTCGTCGTAGAGCAGCCGCGGGGCGTCGTGGGCCAGCTTCTCCTGGGCCAGGGAGAGGAGCCCGCGGCACAGCTCCGCCTGCAGGAGGGAAACGGAACTGCATGTGATCATGAGAAGAAAAAAACTGCTGCTTCATTCCACTGAGGAGGGTTTTAAACTGTCAGAGCTAGGGGTGTGGCACAAAGTTGAATTAATGAGCTAGCCAGCTATTTTAGGAAAAAAAAAATTGTGAATTCATTGAGTCAATGCCTGTTGCAGAGTGTGTGGCTTTTTGTATCTTGTGTGTCTGAGTGTACATATGTGAATTTCACCCATTTTAAAGTATTTGTGACACCTGGCTAGCTAAAGGAATCGCCTGCAGTGAGTCAGTCGGTGCACTAGGTGGCGCCAGGCGAGAGAAACCCCAACATGCTGACGGTACCTTTGCGTTTATTTTGGCATCGGCTCGGTCCAGGATGGGCTGGATTTTCTCCTCCATGAACTTGGAGTTGTTCCCCATCCACATGAGCACCTGAGTCAGGTACCACTCGGGCTGTGGAACAGACACACAGCGGGCATGGCTCCAGAACCTTCCGGAAACATTTTTTAGGTTTGCAAGGAACTTACATTTAAATGAATGATCTTAGTACAGGCTTAGTAAAATGCTGACAAAACCACCTCCCAAGCAATGTAACCTGCAAATCAGGGTATTTTGGTCTTAGGGAAATGTGTGGGTTGTAACCTTGTTTAAGGAGTTGGTTTGGCGGTTTCCGGTGAAGTGGTAGCGGAACCTCTTGCTGAGGGGCAGGATCATGATCTGGATTGGCAGCGAGAGGGGAGTGTCCGGAGGCAGGCCCGCCCTGGAGGGGTGTGGCTTCTTCTCTGAGATGAGATCATCCCTGAGAGGGTCAAGGAGAACTCAGGTGCACAACAACGCAGCTGTGTGTATGTGTGTGTGTGTGTGTGTGTGTGTGCGTGTGCGTGTGCGTCTAAGAGCTGAAAGGATACGAAGTCTGCAGAGACAGAAGCTGAGGTACCAGCAGCTCCAACTGGCTGTAGAGCTCCTGAACGTTGGGAGGGGGCGACAGAGATTCCACCGGGGGGGAGAGGAAGGGCCAGTGAAGCTGAGTGAGCACTTCCTGTAGGTCACTGGGAGAAAGAGGGAGTGAGAGAGAGATTTTTTTTCACACTAAAAACATGTTCCACATCAAAAAATGTGACCTATAATACTGATGGTTTTTAAAAAGCAGGTGTGTGATGTCCATGCATGCTTAAAACAGGAACTCCCTGTGAAATTCCAAACCCCGGATCTTCCCGGTCCAGCCTGGTCCACCCCAGTCCGGTTCAGGCCAGTTTTTCTGCTCACCCAGCCAGCCGGTCCTTCAGGATCTTGTGCCAGAAGGCCAGCGTTTCCCTCAGGAAGGCCTGCAGGTGGGCACAGCCGGACTCCTGCAGGCCCAGGTCCAGGCTGGCCATGCCGTCCACGGCCCCCACCGCCTCCCACACGCTGTTCGTCATCAGGCACTGCTGGATGCTGTCACTGAAGGGGGGGAGGACACAGACCCCACTCCGCTAGCACAGTGCTCACAAATACACTGCAGACCGAGCCATTCCAGGTTTTACTATAAGTAGGGGAGTGCCCTGAGTGGAGGCCCCCTGCTGGTGAGTCCCACTCACTGCACTAAAACAGCTTCAATCCAGGTTGGCTTGGGAAAGTAGCTGTGTGGACACATCAGCTAATCAGAATTTAAATGAAGCACATAATTGCTGAAGAATACTGGTGAAAACCAACAGTCACTGTGGCCCTCTAGAATGGAAGTTTGGGACCCCAATCAAAAAGCCATTAATTAAGGCATAGTGCAATAAACAGAGGAAATACAATAAAATAAATTCTCTATTAAAACCATGTCTAGTTCCTCCCGAGGTTTCTCCCCTTGCTACGGTTGCCCCAGGCTTGCTTTCATGTGGGTTTTAGGCAGGAGTCTGATTTATGGTTAGAAACATTTTGTGAAACACTCTATAGTATGAAGTATGATTTAATTTGATTTAGTCAAACACCCAGTCGGATCCAGGCCCCTACCTGAGTTCTTCAATGCGGGCCAGGCACTGCAGGTACTTCATGTGTCGGTCGATGGTGTCCAGCTGCCCCAGGACCTGGCCCAGGCTGTCTGCCCAGGGCTGAGCTCCCTGCAGGTGCTGCTGCAAGGTGTTGGACAGCATCCTCTCTCTCTGCAGCAGAGACTCCGCCTCCTGTCTGGACTGCTCCGCCTCCGACAGTGCCGACGACACCCGCAGCGGCACCGAGCTCGACACCGTCAGCACCTGGAGAGGGATAGAGACACCTGAGTGCGGGTGTGTGTGTGTGTGTGTGTGTGTGTGTGTGTGTGAGAGAGAGACTGTCAGCTCCTGAGTGTGTGTGTGAGAGACTGTCAGCTCCTGAGTGTGTGCGTGTGTGTGTGTGTGTGAGAGACTGTCAACACCTGAGTGTGTGGGTGTGTGAGAGACCGTCAATACCTGAGTGTGTGTGTAAGAGAGATTGTCAACTCCTGTGTGTGTGTGTGAGAAAGAGAGCCAGAGATTGAGCAAATGAATGAGCAAGAGACTGCAAACACCCAAGTGTGAGGCAGTCAGTGAAAGACTGAGAGACTGTTAGTACCTCAGTTTGTGTGTGTGCATATGAGTAAGAGTGAGAAACCTCAACAGAGAGAGAGAGAGACTGTGAGGCACCTGAACAGACTGAGGGTAACCGGTAGTCAATCCTTCATCCACCTCTGACTGGGATGTGCAGCGTCATAGGAGTTTAGAAGACGTAAGTGAGGAATGGCTTCTGTTTACAAGTTTTCAAAATAAATGGCAATGCATTTCGGCTATTTTAGCTTGCTTAAAAACAGTACATCACCAATAACTGAAGAAAGCCAACTCAGTCTGCGTTCGCTAATGTTACACGACGCGTAAGAAAGCCGTGGTCCTGGAAAGGAACCCGGCTTGCTAGTTTTTCGTTTTTGTCGCTCCAACCAATTCAGAACCTAGAGCGCAGATGAAGTGATTTAACGGTGTTATCTACCTGGAGACAGGACGGTCCCAGATCCCTTACTGAGCTAGCTATCTCTATGAAATATATTAGCTTGCTAACCTAACACTGCACATTTTGTGTCGACCTCAGTAGCCCGAAGTAGCGAGCTGAATTCGCATAAACCCAGTCTGCAAAAATAAAATAGATAGCTGCCAAGGGGTAATGCAGCAGATATGGATAATATAAAGGAATTGCCCCAGGTGGATTTGCATGCTAGCAAATGCTAATACCTGTTCTTCCAGAAGCTTGTTTTCCGCCGTCAGTTTCTCCAGAAGCGCACCAATTTTCTTCAGAGATTTCAGGTCCCCGCCGATCTCCCTGTCCACCAGCTCAACCACGTACTCCGGTAGTCTCCCATCTTCCGAAACCGGGTCGGAATCACTGTCTGACAGTGCTGGTGAGAGCAATGCATCACCTCCGTCTACCTGCTCGGTCATGGGCGCCGCCATGTCTTTTCCTTCTCCACGTCAACAAGAGCTCCGGCGCTCCCCCTGCTGGATACACGCTGAATAATACGCATGTAGAGTCCTGAATGCGTAAACGGTTTTTGGATGCGTCATTTGAGAATCGCCCTCGATAACAGAAAATTGAATATTAATCTGTTCTAATAAACAGATTATAAACCACTCGGTCGTCAAATATTATAGGACATTTTTTCCCTCAGTTATCAGTCGTAGCTTGTGGTGTTCAGTCAGTTTCCTCGACAAAAGCCTTAGTTTAAAAGCAGTTATAACGTTCAGATTATGTGCCACTATCCAAGATCTCACTTCACTAGGACTAGACCTAAAGTATGCAGAAGTACTGTACAAAAATTATGCATGTTCATGTGATATCCACAAAAATAAGAACGTGTGTACGCACACATATCCACACACGCACAAGCACAAACACAAAAAAACACATACACACAAACACGCATACACAATAAATATAACTCAGGGACATCTTCCAACATGGCATTTTTAATTCTCCCGGTAAAGTCATACAGCAACAAAGCAACATTAAATAGCATGTTCGTTTAAAAACCAGCATCAGAAGTTCTGTTCATTTCTGCAACTCGCTCAATTTCTCCTAGAAGTGAGGCCATAAGGAACCCACTGCATCGCAGACCTTAAAAAAGACCTCACCGTTACCAGGAATCATTTATACAGAACTCCTGAGTCCACACAAATGCTGTAAGAAAATCAAAAATATCTTAACAGACTTATCAAATGATTTACATTAGTAAAACTTAAACATACAATAAAAAAATCATTTTATATAAAAAAAACAAAAAAAAAAAACAAACTTGAATGGTACATAAGTTGCTGTGACACTGTGCTACAGGTTAGTGCAGGTGTGACTGAAGCCCTTGGGTTGTCCTCCGTAGAGGACAGGAATCCAGAGCCTGCGTTGGGAAACGCCTTCCCTTGTGCACTTAAACAATATTACCGCTGACACAGCATACTGAGTCTGCTCAGCAGTCAGGCAGTGCATCAGACAGCACGCGTATGTGTGTGCGTGCGTGCGTGCGTGCGTGGTGTTGAGTGAGGGAGCGTGCGTGTGTGAGTGTGTGGGAGCGTGCGTGTGTGAGTGTGTGTGAGCGTGTTCGTGCGTATCAGTTCAGCCATGTGGTGTTGAGCTGCGTCTGGTTCTTGATGCTGGTGTCCATCTTCAGCACTTCACGGATGGCCATGGTGGCGTAGGTGGAGGAGGGCAGGGAGAACTCCATCCTCAAAGCCCGGTACTTCCCCTCTGAGAGAACGACAGGAATGACAGATCAGCACAGAGGAATGGGAGGGGGAGACATAACATTTAAAAAAAAAACGTTTTGATATGGCTTTTTGTCACTTTGTTGAAAGAGGAAAACCTGAGTACCTACATTATATACATTAATGTTGCATTGGTATTTTAGAAATATACCTTTCATATAGACAGAAACCCTTTCATATAAAGATACTCTTACCCCTGTTAATGTCCATTCTATACTGAATGTAGACACATGAAACAAGCAGGGCTGCAGAATGTAGAGATCTCCAGAATATTCTCGGCTGCAGAACTGACCTTTATTGAAGACAGGAGGAGGTTTATTGTCAAGCTTCTCCAGATCAGTGTGGACCAGAGAGATCCGGGTATCATCATAGTTAATCACCTCCCTGAGAGGAGGAGAGAGGGGGAGAGAGGGAGAAAGGTGGAGAGATTGGCAGAGAGGTCAATTAGTAGAAATTTATTTTGGTAAGAACATACGACTCAAGGCTGAACCTCCGCAAATTAAAAAAAAAAACTGCCAATTGAAATTAAATTTGAGGTTGACTGTGACACAGTACAATATAACAGTACTGACCAGCAGAGTGTGGAATGTGTCTACACCAGACTTGGGTCAAATACATATTTGTTTTGGATTCAAATACTTTTCTGTGCTCTGTTGATCTTGCCTGGTGTAAGTGAGCCTGCCAATATGACGAGAAGGCAGTGTTTGCACTTTTTGAGAGTATTTCATTGGTTCCAATACACCACACAAGATCAGTAATACATAGAAAAGTATTTGAATCCAAAACAAATACGTATTTGACCCAGGCCTGGTCTACACGCACATGCAGTACTGACCAGCTGACGTCTTTGGGTCGTATGATGATGCGTCGGTAGGCGCCGGCCAGGGAGTAATCCCGCACTTTGTGCCTCATGTTATCGATGTCCAGGTTATCAGCCTTCAGCATCTCCCTATAGCCCTCTCCCACTGCAAGAAAAAGACAGCATTACCCTATAGCCCTCTCCCACTGCAAGAAAAAGACAGCATTACCCTATAGCCCTCTCCCACTGCAAGAGAAAGACAGCATTGCCCTATAGCCCTCTCCCACTGCAAGAGAAGTACAGCATTACCCTACAGCCCTCTCCCACTGCAAGAGAAGTACAGCATTACCCTATAGCCCTCTCCCACTGCAAGAGAAGGACAGCATTACCCTATGGCCCTCACCCACTGCAAGAGAAGGACAGCATTACCCTATAGCGCTCACCCACTACATGAGAGACACAATCACCCTATAGCGCTCACACACAGCAAGAGAAGGACAGCATTACCCTACAGCCCTCTCCCACTGCAAGAGAAGGACAGCATTACCCTATGGCCCTGACCCTCTACATGAGAGAGACTATCACCCTATAACGCTCACACACTGCAAGAGAAGGACAGCATTACCCTATAGCGCTCACCCACTACACGAGAGACACAATCACCTTATAGCCCTCTCCCACTGCAAGAGAAGGACAGCATTACCCTATAGCGCTCACCCACTACAGGAGAAACACTATCACCCTATAGCGCTCACACACTGCAAGAGAAGGACAGCATTACCCTATAGCGCTCACACACTGCAAGAGAAGGACAGCATTACCCTATGGCCCTCTCCCACTGCAAGACAAGTACAGTATTACCCTATAGCCCTCTCCCACTGCAAGAGAAGGACAGCATCACCCTATGGCCCTGACCCTCTACACGAGAGAACACCGTGTGGAGTGTTACAAAGGGGGCAAACTCACCGTGGTGTGTGGGGTAAATAACATCGAACCCTGGTAGGGGCATCACCACGTCGTGAATGGAATGGCTTTCAGCCTCTTCCTCAGTGAGCACGTGCGCCGAGCCTGTAGGCATGGGGGGGATCACACAATGCAGAGCTGTAACCATGGCAACACCAATCCCCCACACCCCCTCTACATCTGCATGCTAAATCTCCCCCAGCCAAATCCACAGCAAGCTCTCAGTCAAGTGACACTGTGGACAGGAGCCAGTCCACACTCAGGTAATGGGCAGCATTTTTAATATCACCACATGGTTTTGCATGACACTTTTTTAGGGTCCATGCTCCTGCAAAGCAAGTTACACATGCGCTACTTGGACCATAATATAAGTTTACAATTTTGGGAAGGGTTTAGTACAGGACACACACTTCGGGCATTGTTGTCTGTCATTTTCCATCCCTGGCCCCCTGGCCCCCTGGCCCCCTGGCCCCCCGGCCCCCTGCCTCCCCCAGGGTCTCACCTGCCCGGAGCACCAGGTCTCCCTTCACAGACTTCAGCCCGAAGGCCTGGAGCCGGCGGCTCACCATGGTGTTCCACACCAGGCTCTGGTAGCTGTGAATGTACATCAGCCGATTGTTCCTGGGGATCTGGGGTGGGCGGGACAGAGAGAGAGTGTCTAACAAACACTGAATAATGCACATATGTACACACACACACACACGCTCTCTCTCTCTCTCTCTCTCACACACACACACACTCACACACACACATGCTCACACACACAAACTCTCTCTCACACGCTCACACACGCTCACACACGCACACACACACACACTCACAAGCACACACACGCACACGCACACACACACACACACACACACACACACATGCTCACACACACACACACACACTCTCTCACACACACGCTCACCAGTCCGAAGGCGGTGATGATGTTGTTCTTGCCGTACATGGACAGGCCGCGCAGCAGCTGTCCCTCCACACAGCGCTTTACCGGAAGCTTCTTCAGCGCCGCCTCGGGGTCCTGAGACGCCGCCCACTCCTCCCGGCAGCGCACCAGGTAGCCCTTCTCCGCTGGGGGGCAGAGAGCCAGGGACAGGTGAGAGAGTCCGCATGGGGACAGAGGAGACAATCTGTACTGGGACAGGTGAGTCAGTCTGTACTGGGACAGGTGAGAGAGTCTGTACTGGGACAGGTGAGAGAGTCTGTATGGGGACAGGTGAGTCAATCTGTACTGGGACAGGTGAGAGTGTCTCCACTGGGACAAGAGAGACAGTCTGTACTGGGACAGGTGCTCAGGACAGCATCACACCCCAGACAGACAGGAGATACAACGACTGAATGACAGACGCAATGACTGATTGACAGAATAACTAATGGACAAAATGTCCGACTGACACAAAGACTGACAGACAGACATGATGATGATTTGGAGTAGATTGTGAGATGCACAGTGACATTTATAACCACAGTACATTTTGTTTTGCTCTGTTTGTTTTTCAGCGGTGTAGGTCACTGTGTGTGGTGTTTGGCGTACCTCCGGGTCGAGGTTTCAGGATCAGATCCATCACTTCCGCCCAGTTATTCTGCAGGATGGCCCTGATGCAGAGACAGACAGACAGACAGACAGAGACAGGCACACCCGATCCCATCAGTCACCTCTCTCAACGCACCGCCCTGTAACCATGGAAACCTCTCCTCGCACAGATAGTCCCCGCAGCCGTGGAAACCGCAGTTGCAGCTCACCTGCCGACCTGGTAGGTGGGCACGGCGGTGGTGCCGAAGCGCTGCATGCCGTAGTAGTTGATGAAGCCGATGTCCCTGAGAGACGTCATGGCCTGAGTCACCTGCTCCTCCGTACCTGAGATGTTCCTGTGAGCGCAAACGCGGGCATACTGAGGACACACACACAGACAGACAGACAGACACACACACACACACTCTTACCTACACACACACAGACAAACACACACACACACACACTCTTACCTACACACACACACTCACCTGATGACCACAGTGAAATGGTTACCCTGCAGTTCCCCCAGTTTCAGAGGGTGCTTCTTGTAGCTGAAGTTTCCCAGCCTGAAGTTCATCAGGCACTTGTTGAGATGAGCCAGCCTCTCGGCGCTGATCCTGAACGCAACCAAACTTGCGTCACGTGACACCTCAACACACAAGCAACTGGAGATCATGAGGTTGAGACGTCACAAGGTCGTGGCACTTACTTGAGCACAGCTATCTCCTGCACTGTGATGGCCCTCTTGTCTTTAGTCCCCATGTAGGAGAAGAGGTTGGGTCTCACTCTGTGGCCAACCAATAACATTCAACAGTGAGCTGTGAGCAACCAATAACATTCAACAGTGAGCTGTGAGCAACCAATAACATTCAAACGGTGAGCTGTGGGCAACCACTTCCATTAAAATAAGAAGCTGTAGGTGACCAACAGCATTCATACAGTCTTCATGTTCCACAGGTGAGTGAATATGCATATGTGGGCGAGTTTGTGTGTGTGCGGGCGGGCATGTGTCAGTATGGGTGTGTTGCAGTCACACTGACCTGAGGAACTTGGAGAGCACGTTGATGGCGTCCATTGTGTCCTTATTCTCTTTGTACAGCACACAGTGGCAGAAGCTGCCTCTACTTTTCGGCCAGGAGTGTTTTCTGGGAGCTTCCGGGGGTTTAGGGAGGGGTGGGGGACACAGAGGGAAGAGGGGAGGTGAGGATCTACGCACCGAGGGGGCGCAGTCATTTACGCACTTTCCAAAGACACACCCTGACCGAGAGCCCATCCCTCCATCACCACGGTTACGGGTCTAAAAGACCAGTTTCAGGCCGTTGACTCGGACTCTTGGGATCAAAGAGGTTACATTCCAAACCCTGCCCTACTCCTCACAATGAGCACTCTGTGTCAAACTCGGAAATAAGATCCTGTTCGGAAAACAAGTCCATTAAACCCAGAGAAAGGTTTTTGTATGCATGAGGCATCTGTGGGGAACAAAACTAAGCAAATCTGGAAGGCTACGCTTAGCACGTCTGAAAATTCCATGGCACGTTCACAAGGAAGCCTTTATTGACACATTGAATCCATCGGGAAAATGAAAGGGCTGAAGTTGCAGACACTTCTGCCCTACTGTGTAGTGGCCTCAGTTTGCCTTCATGGGGACACGACATTCACTAACTGAGCTCTGAGTTCGGATTGGCTGACTAGGGCCAAGGCAGCCAATGGGAAAGAATGCCTTGGGTTCCACAAACACACAAGAGACACAAAAACTGCAATCAACTGTGAAGGTACTGAATACTCAAATCTAGTTTTTATAATAGTCACATAACGACACGCCAGCTGCGGTTACCACATGCAAAAACGGTGACTCCGAAGCAGCTTAAGTATCAGGCTCATTACGGTGGACCTTCATAGGCAAAGAAATTCACTTAATGAGGCCTACAACGCGATTAGCAAGCGTGTGGCGATTCGACAAGACCGCAAAGTGCAGTTAAAAGGGTGACAAGTCAGCGGGGCTAATTTCATTATCATGGAGACGAACAATTATCATCCTTTATCCAGCAAGTGACTGAACCGCCTTTGAAACAAGCACACATTCAAATCATCTATCAGAACCCAAATTTCAACTGGACCTGGTGTGATTTAGAATGATGAGAGTACACAGGGAAATAAAAATAAGAAAAAAATCTGAGGCTCAACTCTTCTTAAGGACAAAAAAGCTGACAGCCAAACCCAAAAACTCCAAGGAACCTTCAACTTTTTCCCCACCCTCACCCTACTTCACCCCATCCCCTTGAAGCTGATTGGGCGAGATGTTCTTACCTGCCGCAGTTCTGACCACTGTCCAATCAGAGAAGAGCAGAAGAAGGACAAGAGAGTTACATTACTGAGAATGGTCAGAGACCCAGAGAGAGCTGCAGGAGAACTGGTGGTCTGCATGCAAGGGGCGAGGAGAAAAGGAGGAAGAGGCGGGTAGATGCTGTGCTGAAACTTTTCTGTGCAGCTGGTCAGGTAAGGTGCGCATGAGAGAGCGTTTGGCCTCTGATCTCCCTCACGTAGTCATGTGATGTCCTGGTAACTGCACCCCTCATTCTCAACACCATACATTACTGCTGTGTGTCAGGGTTGCACTTTCCTTGCCTGTCACTCAAACCTCAAGCTGATCTGGGCCAAATGTGGGTTTAAAAATTTTAAATCCCAACTCAGACACCAGTAATGTTGGAAAATGCTCCCCCGGATTCCTGACTATTTTCCAAAAAGAAAGCTTATTTACCAACAGCAGAATTGTGCGAAAGAATAATTCTTGTGGTGAAAAGAGTTGACTGCCAGTGCAAACTGATGCTAAAATGAAGAATCCGCAGAAGTATTACTGGTGTCTAAAGGGTTGAGGTATTTCTGATATCAGCACTGTTAAAGGGACGTAAATGGCACACACATCTCCTAGTAGGTTCTCCAATGCATCAAAACACACGTCTGACTGTGGTTATTAGTGCCGTTCTCCACTTTGCATTGACAGTGCGTAAATTTTGTTGTCTCCTCTCAGCAGGGACATTGGTCATAAATTCAGTTTTCTGTTCGGCTATGTATGCACAGCTGCTAGTCTGGATATTTACTTTTTTGTTTGGCTACAGAACAGAGCACAGACCAGACCACTGGTCTCATAGTAACAGTGTTTGACAAAGAGGCAAAAAAAGGCCTTGATAATCTCTATAACGAGTGTTTGAAAACTCTTTCTTAAGATGCAGAAAATTTGAAAACTCCTGCAGATCCATGAGAATCTTCAGCAAACCATGCTACAAACAAAAATATGCAATCATATGGGGTAAAGATTTATCTGTTATTTATACTGACACAGTTGTCTTTTAAAACTATCAGTAATCTACAGGAATTTCTGTAGTGTCTAAAGTAAAAGTATTAAAGTATTAAAGGATCATTCCCAGTAATTATTTGGATTCTTACTGTGATCTAAAAATAATCTAAAAATCATCTAAAAATATTTCCACCATTAGCTTTAGCATTTATGGACTAAAAATATTCAACATAAGAACTTGAGCAGAGAAGAAAACCACAGGAAGATCAGATACAAAACTGAAAGGTTCATCTCAACCCAAATAAACCTAACAAAATTGGGTTGATTAACTAAGTCCAACCCCCAGAGGATAGACATCTATTCACAAAACTCCATGTAACAAGTACAATATTTTATAAATGATCAACCAGGGAAAATCTGAACAAACTCAACATGAATGTCTATTCATACATATTTTTTGTGATTGTACCATTTCTATATGTGTAGGTTAGCGTAAAATTCAGCTGACTGCAATCTACCAAGACACTGAACTAAAATTAATTGAAAAATGCTCTTTGAATACAATGGGCATTTTAAATTTCAATTAAATTCCTGAATTGACGGAACAGAAAAGGACTCAAATTCCAACTCTGTTATGACGTACACCTAGTGGCATTCATGTCAAATAGCAACTCCCTGCAGCCAGTGAACTAGGATCCGTCACTTCAGATTCCCAGAAGAAGAATACTTGTGGCTACTGTACACACAAACAATTGTCCAAACTTTTAGCCAAGCAAGAGTTTTAGACAAGCAAGAGTTCACTCAAAAAATTCAGGTGCTTTACAGAAAGGTTAAGATCCAGACACGATGAGATCAAACACCAATGGGCGTTAGATTAAAAGAAAGTAAAAACAACATAAAAACTAAACCAATGAGTCCAATTCTGGATCTTTCCCCCCATGGGCATGCAGATGTGTCAATCCTGAACATGCTCCGCACATGCAGTGTAGAAACCCCCCCCCCCCCCCCCCCCCCCCAAATTAATCCCCAATTAACCCCCGATCTCAGCGAATAGCTGGTTCCATGCATTGTGAGAGAGGAGGTTAAGTTTATTAATGGAGAGAAGAGTGCATGCAACAGACATTTTAATTCCATCAAAGACTTGACCTGGCACACGAGCGGTAATTAACCTTTTTGCTGTAGACACTTGGCTGATCTAGTTTACCCAACATGCTAGAAGCAAATCTGTACTGTACACTGAATGAGGATTATGAAGGTCAGGATCAAAGATGCCCAATTCATAGCCTTCATTTGGAATGATAATACAGAGCAGAAGGTATCAGTTGGCTCACAAAAGGCCAGGACAACAAAAGCCTTAAATCCCACAGATTTACAACAGGAAACAGAGTCTGAGCATAAAGTAATATTGCAGAATAGTGGAATAAAATACTGCTTTATCACAAAGAGCGCTACATAAACGGATACATTTGTAGTACTGAATTCTCTATGGACTGCAAGATGTATGGAATGTGCTTATGGCCATTCTGCACGTGTATCCGAGAAGCCATTGAAATTGTCGGCGGTTATCATAGGCAGAGGCTCTTGCAGCTGGATTCAAAAGATTCAAAGCAGCTTCAAGGCAGCACTACAGCATCACAAACCACAGGAAATGGCACTTCTTAAGGGAAATGATGCCACGAAAAAATCACCAATAAACTAAATGACAGAAATTTGTCAGCAGGAGATTTGCACTCATCTCTCTCTCCTTCCCTCCCTCCCTCCCTCTCTCCCTCTTTACCTGCGAGAGCCTTCTTCCCTGCAGCGTGGTACGCTATGATGAACTTTCGGCCGTCTCTCTCCTCCGTCTTGGTCTCCAGGCCAGGGTATGAGGTCTTCACAGCCTTATGCAGAAGAGTGCGCTTCTCCTTGGTGTCATCCAATACCTGCCCAGCAACAGCAAAGCCGCTGTATTTACCTGAACTCCATAATCTGCCCAGCGACAGAAAGACTGCTCCATTTACCCGAACACACTAAGAGGGGCACACTGTCTCACCTGTATGAAGGTGTGTGCACGCACGCACTCTCTCACCCCTATCAGGGTACACACACACACATAAGCATGCACGCTCATCTGTACCAGGGTACAAACACACATCCTCACCTCTCTCCACGGGGTTTGCCCTGACCCACCTCTATCGCCACGTTCCCTTCTTTATTCTTCAGCAGCTGAAGTTCCTCCAGCTGCTGCTTCTGCTCTGCTGTCAGCACCTGCACCTGCACCTCCTCCTCCGGCTGGCCTCTAGGGGTCTCCTGTGGGTAAATGCCATTACAAATCCCTCGGCGTCAGAAAAGCTGAAAATTATTTTAAAAGGTATACCATGACTGAGAACAAATCAAAATGTGTTTAAAATTCCCCCCTCCCCATCACCTCTGGTTCCACAGGAACTGTGAGGTCATCCAGGTGCACAATCTTCCCCTCCCTGTTGATCTCGTTCACCACAAAGTCAGAATACCTGGTCAAACCAAAGGATATGTTTTACTGCCAATACAACACACACATCTCACATACACACAAACACAGACATACATGCACACACACACACACACACACACACACACACGCACACACAGGTTTGGAGGCCTCTTTCTCACCTCTCCTTCAGAATCCCAGAAAAGCCCTCATGTTTGCTGACAAACTCCAGGATCCCCACGTCCAGCTCAGTCAGTCCGTGCTTCATCATGTCTGCGAAGGTCTCTCCCTCTTCCTCAGTCTCCCCAGGCTCCGCCCCCTCCTCCTCCTCCTCACTCCCTTCCTGCTCTGGTTCATCCTCTACCTCCTGCACAGGCTTAGGACCCACACCCCCGTTCTCTGAGTCTATCCCCTGCACTCGGGGTCTTTTGGCAATGTGGGCCGGCTCATCCTCTGAGCACGCCCTCTTCTCCCTTCCAAGAGTTGGTACAGTGGCCTCAGACTCCTCCATCTTCACAAAGCTAGGAAGAGCCAAGATCAAAGCAGAAAACAAACCAAAACCTATGAACATGTAGGCAATGGCAGACTGACTGCATGAGCCTCACAACAGATGAAATGGTACAATGAACTAACAATCAGGGACTTGTTTGTTTCCCACTGCAAAACAAAATTATTGGCTCGAAACCGAGCTGACTAACTGTAGATGTGTACTTACAGTTTGCAGTAGGACGTCCAACCGTGCGCTGGGAAGCTGCCCCGACGTTGCGCGTCGGTGACTGGGCAGCTGAGATTGCAGGACCTCGGCACTGCACCAAGACTTCTCAAAACTCTAAGGAAACAGAGACGCCCATAAATTGTGATCGGCAAAGCGCCAATACGGACAGTTGGTCCAGCTGTTTAAATGTAAGCAACAGATTGGCCATTTGCAATGGGAAGGATGGGAAACTTTCCCGCATGTTTGAGCCACCACAATAAATTCCCTCAAGTCACTTCGCGAAGTTGTCATATTCAAGATTCCATCAATCTGACTTATCTTAGCAATATCCAGCCAGCTTACAATGTACTATTAAAAAAACCTTCCCGTAAACAGTAGCCAGCAATTATTACTGTAAACAGTTGCCACGTTTAGCTCAGTAAGCGCAATAACTACTACATTTCCAGCAACAGTACACATAAACACAGGAAAGGCACGGCCAAGGCTTTTGGTTATGTTGACATTTATGTTATAGAAAAAACAATTTACTCGTCCCATTTAATACAAAAACAAACCAGGTATGAGTCAGCTACTGTGGGGAAGCGATCATCCCACTGGCTACAACCACCTGGAAGCTATGCTAATGTTAGCTAGGGTGCTTGCTAACTTGCACCCTGCATGCTTTCTGGCGAGCTAGCTGGACCCATGGACACTACATGCATGACCAACTATCCGCGTTTCCACAATAGATGGCAGAATATAGTACTCACTACAGCTAGCTAGAAATAGGTTTAATTAACATGCAAACTATTAGCCAACGACAGAGTGTAGTTATTTCCCATACAATTCTCACCTGCTCCAGCTACACAGGTTTAGTACCGCACGTAACGCCAGTTTTCTCCAGGAAGCACGTGCATGCTCCACTCCGGAATCAGTCAGGGAGGCGGATGCCCCACCCACAGCATCAGGATTCGTTCAATGGCCTGCCAATCACATTGATATTCGAACTACCGTATTTATGGTCTGCATGCGCGTGTTTTCTGCTGAAATTTACATGAATGGACGTAAAGGAGTAATTTTTAAATGTAACTCACTCTTAACTTTTTTGGCACTGATAGGAAACTATAATGTTGCCGTATTAGCGAATCAACAACCAGACATAAACAGGTAGCCCAAATAAAAAAGAAGAGTCGGCATCCTGTGGGGGTGTCAAGTCTTGCGGAGTGTACTATCTTTAATCTACTTACACCAGTACATGAAAGAACACATATGTTTGTAATTCTTATTCATATTTAAACGTATTGATGTAATATTTGGCAATATTCACAAATATATTCTCTGGTAATAATGGGGGTTTAGATTGGGGTTTAAATTAAAATCTTGTAAGAGGATATTAAAACATCGCACATGCTTCTACACATTTCCTAAAAATAAATCATCTTGCCTTTAAATTCGAGGGCGTGCATTCCTTCTTTATCTTCATTGGGGCATATTTTCGAAATTCATCGCAAAATATTTCATCGAAATTCTGCATTTCACTTCACTTGAACCAGGGGCCACGCTTCCGAAACTGTCCAGGTTAAGCTGGACACGAGCTGATACTGTACTGCACGATGCTCCTGACCCTGCCGACAGTGCGCGATCACGCACATCTGCGTCCTTGCCTGCGCGCTCACCGAAGGAACGCGCATCCTCCAACAGCGCTGATTCGAGTGTGTGTGTGTGTGTGTGAGAGAGAGTGAGAGAGAGACCGTGCTGGTCGCTGCCGCTGCTCTTGGGCCCCGCTACAGCAGAGGGGAAGGCGGATAATAACATGAGCTCCCGGAAAGGTGAACAAGATTTCTTTAATATCTGAAACGCTGCCTTGCGCGACCCACGTTTTCATTTACTGGACTAGTATGGGGTGGGGTAGCTACCTGTCTGGGATTTCTGGGTATTTAGGATACTAGGGGGAAGTGCCGATGCTTTAGTCCGGCAAACTGGGCTGACAAGCTAGCGAGCTCACCGATGTTTTTCTCTCCCCCCTCTCTCTCTCTTTCTCTCTACTACTCGGCTCCTGAATCGCGCTCTTGGCAAATAATCGCACACGCAGTTATGGCCATCCAGGCCAGGAAGAGACGGCCGAAAGTAAAGAAAGACAAAGCAGCCCATCAGCGAAGGTAAGTAGCAGCCTACAAGGGACCGAACCGGTACAAACTGTGTTTCTCGCGCTGGGTTCACGAAACTGACAGCCAAACGCTGTTAGGCTACTGTTGACAGTTTGAAGGCGGAAGAGCGACACTTTGTAAAGACTCCAGTTTTGGCTGCAGACACGACAAACAGCTGCAGACGCGTTTGCAGGGGCAGTTGTTCGTGGAACTAACCCGAACAGAACTGCCTGGTACAGGGACCCTCTCGCCGTCTCTGCGGCTTACCTCCTGCTTTTACCGGACAGCTTTTACTGGCCAAACTCTGTAGAGTCGGAAGTTGCTATTGGCAACCTTCCGATGCCCAGAGCTTCACTTCAGCGGGCTCCTTGCGCCGATGGAGGCGTGCTTTGTGTGCATGGGGGTGTAGCATGCAATCCCTGCAGATCGGTCGCTAGTTGCGTGGAAGGCTGTCTCCAGCGATGGAGCCCAACCGTGTCTTGCTGTTGCGCTAGGGCTTCTTACGGGGATGTTCAACCCGTGTCTGGCGGACGTGTCGCTCTTCATGTTAGCGCAGTGGCTGTATCATTATGATAACTGCAGGTATTGGTAACATTATTACATTTGGCATTGTGGCCCCACTGCATTATACGACCGATGTTTGTTATGTAGCCTACATTGTTGCTACATGCCGTCTGGCAGTTGGTGATGTAATGGGGGAGTAGCCTATACCTGTGAACGTGTGTGATAAAACAGCTGAACATGTGCAGTTTGTGAGGGTGTGTACGTGAACCTTATCTGCAAGGTGCAGGTTCCGGTATTTCTGCGTTGTGGCGTTACTAGGTCGCACACCGTGGGTATCGCGCGCTGTGCCAACTCGGGGGAACTCCAGGGTGCGATACTATTGGACTGACGTCACCCAATCATCAATGGATGGGGGCTGCTTACGCTGCGACTCGTGCCTAGGGTATGCTGTGGAATGTACTGGAATGCTCCCAGAGTCCTAGAATAAGTCACGGCTTTTCTCTCCTTCATTCGAAATTGGCTTTTATCTCCAAGGAGCAACTTGTCCAGGAATCAAGTGCTGATAAGTCGGATAATTATTTTTTTGGCTGGTGATGATATTTGTTGGTTGTTTTGCTGTGTTTGAATTTATTCAATCAGATGGGTGGTTCAGCTCTCTAGAGACAATAGGGGTGGGTGAAGTTTCTTTTCCTCGCTGCAGAATCTGCGGTTGTTTCCATAAGGTTGTGTTTACCGGCCCTTAATAAATGGCAGGACAGGAACCTCAACATTCCTGCACTAAAAGCCATATATACTGTGTCTTTGGACCCCCAGGCAGTTGTCATTGATCTAGCTTGGCTTATATTCTAAAATAGATTTTTCAAAAATTGTTCTTTCATAATAAAGTGCTGTAATGTTAGGGACAGTGGCATCCTGTCCTCACTCACTAACATCACAATAGTACTAACACTGGTGTTAAATAAAGTTAAAAATGAACATGTTTTTGAAGCTCCCTCTGGGTTGAATTAACACCAGACAGTTCACTACATTAAACGAAACAGAAGAACACTAATCATTGCAGCTATGGAACTTTTATTTTGAAATCGATGCCCTTAAAAATTGTCGCCATACCTCAAAAGTAAGTCACGCTTCGGTCTGATTTTGCTTTCTTGTGGCTGAATGTGGCAGTCGGCACCCCCATTTGTCTTGTCCGTCCTTGCTCCTCCCCCCCTTTAATCAAATCAAATGTTGTGGGCCACTGAGATACAGGCCCGGTCTTCCTTCTCATCACAGGGATGGAAATGATCCTCCCCCTCCTCACACAAGTGATTATATCTGACAGAAGACAGGGCTCAGCCGGTGAACAGGCTTTCTTATGAGTAAACCAGGCTCAACGACTGGCAGTGCCGACTACCCCTCCAGTACAGAGCGTGTGTGACCGTGTGAACTGCAGTTGTGGTTTGATGAGTAATGATCTACAGTCTGCTTCCTCTATGGGACACTTTTATGGCAGTTAAACGAGGCACAAAAACGTGGAGGCAGTTGTGCCTTTCGCAAAGATAAAATATTGACAGGCGGGTGGGTGGGAATAAAAATGGCAATAAGCTGCTATATTGGTCATGATTCAGAACTGTGTTTGTCCATAACTAATTAACAGACTTTATTCTTTTTTTATTTTAAGCAACATTTTGTCATTCATTTAACCAATTGCCCAGCCTTATAATGCAATATAAGAATGTCATTAATGATAAAATAAATGGTATAACCATGAAACCATTTCTTTTTGTGCATACTAGTAATTAAATGCAACATTTAAATGTTCCAGAGAGCTATACGAAACAGCGAAGGTGGCCCACTGTATTGTAAGGACTGGCGTGTACCACACCTTCATTTGAGGCAGTTGTTTTCATAAATCATTTTTATGTTTTGAAAGTTAATCCCATCCTTGTTTTGTTATTGTTGGGTGACAAGTTTGTTACCAAACGACAGGCTGCAACGTGAGTCAATTAATTCATAGCTAGAGAGTTGGAAAGAAATTTGGGAATGAGTTGATCTGGCCTGCCCATGTAAAGGCCGGCACTCTTCCAGAAAAGATACAGCAGTCAGAAGTCTGACTGCTTACAATGGCTTCCGCACAGATCGAGAGTGTCGGAAACTTCTGGAAGATTAAAGACATCCACTCCTGCTGCCTCGTGGGGTTGCCCCCTGGTAAAAATAATAAAAAATAGAGGCTCACTTGGTGACCTACACCTGCATGAGGAATACACAGCCCAGAGTAGAGCCCCGCCCCCTTCCCTCTGTTGCCTTGACAACCCAACTGGTGACCCATAGCAGGTAGCAGGGCTGCCCCCTCGCAATGGTACGTAGCCTTCACTGGTTTTCCTGCATTCTGTAGGGTGTGGTGCTAGCCCTACAGATAGGCTTGTGTGTGTGTGTGCTTGTGTGGGTGTGTGGGAATTTTTTTTTTTCGTGGGTGCGTGTGTGCACGTGTGTGTGCGTGCGTGTGTGTGCGCGCATGTGTGTGCGTACGTGTGTGTCTGCGTGCACGCACACATATTATGCTCGCAACCTTCACTAAGATGCACAGTTTCCGTAATTAACATAATGACAGGGGCTCAGTGGTGACATAACATAACAACCCTGCTCCCCTGTTGATGTTTCCTTTGTTGTAAGAGCCGACTGGTTATAAGCTTCCTCGGTCCCTTTCTTCATTATGGCTTCATGGCCACGGAGTTAATTTCACGCTGTACTATCAGCAACAAAATTGAACTCGGAGCCTGGCTTCTTGTTTTAATTGGTTCTTGAATCTCCCCATGTGACCACAGGGGTCTGCAGATGCTCTTTACTTTGCATTGTTGCCGTGGCGAACAAATGCAACAGCTGTTTTGTGGTTTTTTGTGTTCTCTGCTGTGCTCAAGTCAGAGCTGCCAACTCTGGGATATCCCCCAAATTTATGGTTTTATTAAAACTCGTTGGGCAAAGTTTGATGTATGTCAGTTAGTTTTTATTTGCCGCTGTTTAATGATTCACTGTTGGCAATGTGAGAGCATTGTATCGAAAAAGAACAAAGACAGCTACAGAAGATAGTTTCAAAGACGTTTTGTAAAACTGGGCTTGCTTCAAACGTTCAAGACACTTCCTGTGTGGGGGTTTCTTGAACGTTCGGTTTTTACAGCCTATTTTTCAAAACTGTGTCTTTCCTCGGTGCTTTTTTTTTTATCGTTCTGCACATGTGCGGTCTAGCGTTCTTTGAGCACCTATACGCCTTGGCGCACCTGTGTTTTAAAACCGCCTACCTGCGAGTGTAGTCCTATTAATACGCATCCTTGTAATGCGATAACGCTGTTGTTTTGAAACGATCGCCGTTTGTTCTCGTTGTTCAGCGTCGTGCGGTGACTAAGCAACCATTAATGAAAATGTTGAATGGGCAAGTGTGTTGGCCTATAACTATGCAGTTATAGCCTGACCGCCTCTGGCGGGCCCCGAACGAGGTCGACGTTGGCTAATGTTACCCGGCGCCGGTGCAAAATTCAAACCCGCCAGGCCTGCACTTCTGACCCCGAGAGCTGCAGTGGAAAAGACACGGAGCTTCTCCGTATGATACGGACATGCGTCAGTCCTCTGTTCAGAGTGCATGGCCTTACGCACTTTCAGTTGTGTAATAATGGCTGCAGAACTGCTTACACTAGCTTATTCGATTCTGCTTTGGCCTATTTGCAAAATGACGGAGTGTGTGTGTGTGTGTGGTTGAGCGGTGGGTGATATTACTGTAGTGCAAGGCTCTTAACCGCTTTGATTTATCCTCAGCGTTTCTCCCTTTAGAGGAGCGAATGTTACGATAGTAAAAAAAAATATGGGGCCAGAAATCACTGCTTTGTGAGCTTGCCGTTTTAAATGCTTGTAACTTGGATGCACGTTCTGGTTGGAATTACTGTAAATGAATGGTTCTGGGCCGCCTGTTTGTCACCCATAAAATGCTATTGGCATAACAAGACAAACCTGTGTTACCACAATTTCCAGTCTATTATTACTCCAGACACAGGTGTTAGAACTGCAGATTTCTGTATCCAGGGTGGATCTGAGCCTGTTTTAAAGCTGTAGGTCTATCTAAGGCAGGGGTGGAAAGCCCAGGTCCTGGAGAGCCACAGGATCTGCTGCACACTTAACTCACATCACCTGGTTTCTTGGGTCTGAATCAAATTTGGGTGAAAATAAAAACCCCAAAACCCCATGGTTCTCTAGGGCTATGTTCAGATTACAGGCAGAATCAGTCTTTTGGCCCTAATCTTTTTCTCGGCTGTATGAACACAAAATCTGATCTTTTCATATCAGATTTGGCCCATTTCCATATGTGTCTATATAACTATCAGATGGGAATTCATGTGTTTTTTTTAAAAAAACATTACTTTTCACTGCACAGGTGCAGATCACTGTCATCAGTGTTTCTGTTGTTAATACGCACATGCGGGTTCTTTCAGGACAGAGGTCTGTTCACCTTTACGTCGGCTGTCAGTCACTTACAAACGTGAATGTGAACGTCAATTCAAAAAGACCAGATCCGAGAAAATAATCAGAATTTAGCATTACGTAATGTGAACTTACTGTAGCCTCGGATTTGCCTTTAAATAGTATTTTGTTTTTCAGCCCGCACACAATTGAACAGGGACCGATCTGTTTTCAGGATTTGCTCCCACCAATTAGCGGCTCATAAACAGCAGTGTAGTGTAATGGTTGGGGAAATGGCCTTGTTACTTAGAAGTTGCAGGTTCAATTTCCAGATGGGGCACTGCTGTTTCACCCTTGAGCAAAGTACTTAAGTTGACTTACTTCAGTAAATATTCAGTGCTAGAAATGGAATGGAAAAATATATACGGCGTGCACTCTGGATAGGAACATGTGATAAGCCAAAAATATAATGTGATAAAACCCTTTGTGGAGATGCGCTTGGGAATTCCTCTAAAATTAGTGTGCACCTGTGGTGACGTTTCAGTGGTGGATTCGTAATGCCTGCGTAATCAGAATAGTCACTGACGACAGTTTGAGAAAAATTGAATATTTTTGGTCATGATTATGGATAACAGTTCATGACTGAAAGAAATATATGGAATCACATGAGTTTCACCAGAGGAGAGGTAAGGTGTGTGAGTGTGTGTGTGTGTGTGTGTGTGCAGAGAAAAAAGCATCACGCCCAGGAACGTCCAAAACAAATATTAGAAGAAGCACAGGCAGAGGAGCTCAGATTCAGCCAATGTGCAAGAAGACGGAGATTGCCAGTGCATCATAGATATGACTGATAGCATGGTTATTTTCTAACATTTTCAAGGTAAAAATCCTGCATAGTGTGCCTTTAAATAAATGCAAGCTCAGTAAGCTGGTCTCATTGCATCTCTCAGCTGCGTTCCAGGTGACTGCACTTGTCTGTCAGAAACCCTTTCAGCCAGTGCCCCAGAATAATGCCACTCCCAAACAATAACTTCCTGTGAGGCCCGTGTTCTATATTTGCATATCCACATGTCTTTGTTTGCACGATGTGTGCGCGCACGCACATGTGTGCGTATTTGCGCGTGCATTTGTGTGTATCTGTGTGCGATGTCCTTGCATGCGCATGTGTGCATTCATGCATGTCTGCCTGCGTGTGCACGTGCGCACGTGGACGAGTGTGCATGTGAACGAGCGTGCATGTGTGTCCACGTGAACTAATCACTACTCCTGTGTGACGTACTACTTCTGTGCCTTCCTGTGATTCTGAGACAAAAAAACATAATTAACGATTTTACTGAGCATCACAGCCCTGCCCCCTGCTGACAGTCTGATGGTATTACATGCCTGGTGATGTGTTCAAAGGCCTTTTAATCAGATAGCCTCTTGTTTACATTGCGGTGTTTATCTTGACAGACGCAGAAAGGGAGATTAACCTTGTTAGGACTCTCGAGCCCTTCTGAAGTGTTCTCTCCCTCCCATTCTCTCCTCTCATAAATCTCTCCTTCCCTCTTTAACCATCTGTGGATGTAATCCTCCCCCACCCCCACCCTTACTGCTTCAGCAGAAGGAGACAGCAACATGCCAAAGCCTAATTTAACACCTAAATTAGATGGACAGTAAAACTTTTATTTATTTATTTTTTTCCTTGGATGTGGGTTTTGGGTTTGTATTTAGATTGTGATTCTGATTTTGGATTTGAATTTAGAGGAGGCTTGGATGTGGGAACAGGAACCCACTGTGTAACATGGAACAGGATCATGATCAGGGCGTATCCCGTTCCTCTCGGACAGAGAGACACTGATGGGAATCACGCAGTCGGTTTTGACCAGTCAAGGAGGGGTTAGTGTAACACGCCCCCCCACCCCCCCCAATAACTAATCCCCACAGCTGGGCCCCTCCCACCTCCTCAGCTGAACAGCTGTGAGCCTGAGGTGCTCTGTGGCCTTAGATCAGATGCATAGACCAGCAAACAAGAGAAATGACAGCCCTGCCCCCACCCTTTAAACATACAGGATTTCTTTATGCATACAGTATCTGTGCATTATTTAGCTAGCATGTGCTAGCGGTAGCATGTACAGTAGGGTCCTGTTTGGGTTGTAATTTGGGGACACAGTTTATTTATTTATTTTATTTAACCTTTAAATAAAGTATCTCTCTCACACACACATACACACACACACACACACACATGCACACAGATACACACACACAATCATGTGGCTGTATCCAAGGCTGCCCCTGAGATTTTGGGGGCCTTGTACAACATTTTATTTGTCCCCCTGCTGTGTTTCAGGGAGAACGTGATTGAAGGATGGGTGGGGGGCGGGACAGATTGCGACTGTGGGTGTGGGGGATGGGGGATTACGATTGGGGAGGGGGGCAGTGGGTGCAATTGTGGAACGGGGCGGCACTGTTGCTGTCCTCTCTCGGGCCATATTCAGGGCCCCCTAAACCTTTATAACCCTCCTCACCCCTTAAGTGCGGGCTTGGGTGTGCCTGCGCCGTACAGAATTATAGTTACATTACATTTCGCCATTTAGCATGCCCTCTTTCCCAGAGGCACTTAAAGAAGTACATACATCAGGGTTTAGGCAGAGAGCAGAGGCGTCAGCAGTGCCAGCAGTTTCACTTATGCTAGCGGTAGCTGATACATAAAGCCAGCCCATAAAGATAAGTGCCTTAGCAGGTGCAGGAGAGAGATTGTGGATGG
Source organism: Anguilla anguilla (assembly GCF_013347855.1). NCBI lineage: Eukaryota > Metazoa > Chordata > Actinopteri > Anguilliformes > Anguillidae > Anguilla > Anguilla anguilla. Next base: position 46,807,534 of record NC_049207.1, on the reverse strand, counting down.
AGTGCTTTAACCCTTTAAGGTGTAAGATCACAAATAAGCTATTAGAATGTTCTTAACTGAACATTCTAATGCTGATGTAACAATCTCTACTGGTAATTGAAAGCAATGGAGTTCTAGAACACTGACTTAGAATTTTGAAAAATGTTCCGGAAAACCTACTCTTGAAAGCAAGTAAGTAGCAGATGGGTTATAGAGGATACAGGATATAGAGGATTTAGACCAGGCACTGCTGGTTTCATAGCACTGCTGGCTTTCATTCTTGCCTTCGAATCAGGGACTGATTAGGTGTGGGACAGTGGGCGGGTGAAGTGCCTGAGCAGTCGGTGACATTGATCGATTGGCTACGTGGCTGTAAAGAAAACCAGCAGCACTGCTGACTTGAGGGCCAGATTTGAGTATTCCTGACATCGGAATGTCGCGTAGGAAGGGCTGCAAACACTGTGATTAATGCTGTGAAATATAAGTTGTGTAGGATTACTTTACATCGGCGTGTCAGTGTTAGTCTCAGGTACAACAGTGTGATATACAGGGTACAGAGGGCCTGATTACAATCAATATGTGTAATCACTCAGTCAATTAGCATAGCAAACAAACTGCAAGTGCGCTAATCTTATCCCAATACAGCTACTCCTCTAAAATTACTGCAAGAAAAGGAAATTGAAACTCAAAAAAATAGTTATAGTGTCCCTGCTGTGATGGTTATTGAGGTCATTATGGCATTACGCTCGATGCCAAAGCTTCAGAAGCTAGGCATCTCTCTGCATTATGGCATATAACACTCATAAAAAGATTTATCGACTTGTTGCAGTGCTGTCATTGGTTAGGCTATTGGATTAATATAGATGTATTTGCTGGGTAGCATTTGATGGTAATGTGCATGGCGCTTCACTTCCAACTTTGACATATTTCAGCGCTAAATTCTTCTGACCAGCAGATGCTACTCATGCAAACTGTGTTACGCAAAGCTTTGAGTAATGAACTATTTTCGACAGAATGGGCCGGAAAGCTTTGTTGCTTTAGAATGCTTAGTTTCCCCTTCACTAGAGGACATTGGTGGGGCTTTGTACTGCTGTCTTATTTGATATCATTGCCTGAGTAGATTAGAAGGTGTGGCTGGCAGGTGTGGAAATAAGCCTGTTTCCATAAACACAGCTGCCCTCATCAACCCTGACAGGCAGCGCAGAGGAGTAGTTCTCATCTCCTCCACGGGGTGGCAGCACATGAACATGCATTCACACACAGGCACACACAATACACACAAGCACGTACTGTATACACGTACACACATCGTGCATGTATGTCCATACGCACACCTTCGCATGTTCACACACACACATAGCCACACATATGCTGCGCGCACACACACACACTCACACAACACACACACGCGCACGCACACACACACACACCCACGTCTGCCTTCTCTTTGCTTTTTATAAGAAAGAGGACAATGAGCTGCCATTGGCCGGCGGAATGGGTGAGAGCCAACGCTGCAGAAGAGCGCTGACTTACGAATTCTCTCGCGCGCGGCCCGCATCTCCACGGAGACGCCGTGTTCTCCTCACTCCTGCCGTACGGCTGAACCTGCGACCGGCCGCATCGCAGTAAATCACGCATTCCCAAAGCCATGCGCTTCCTGCAGCGCATCCATCGGATCCCGCCGGTGCTCCTCTCACGGCGGCCTCATCACTGTGCGCTTCCTGTTTCCTGCGGGAGGAAGGCCTGTAATTGTAGTCTTCCTGGGCTCATTAGGGCACACAGTCCCAACAGTGCTCTTCACAGGGACACGACCAGTGGAGATTACACTGGATCAACTCCACACTTCTTATGCCCTGGGTCTTTAGACTTAATAGTCCTGTTGTACATTGTACACACACACACACACACACACAGAGACGTGCTCGCATGCGCACACAGACACACGTACCTGCACACACAAATACGTACACACACATGCATGCAACATGCACATACACACACACACGCCAAACCTGTCTGCCAGGGGTCAGTAAGTCTGTTCCTGGAGTGTATATGTACGTTTTCCTGTCATTTACCGAATAAGCTAATTATCTGTATCCATCCTGTTTACTCGTAGAGTAAACCACAGTACAAGGTTTGGTACAGGGGCAGAAGAACGGACTGTGGTAGCATTCATGAGCCTATCGCAGAATGAGCTAAAATGTAAGATCACGTAAGTTAATGGGGCCAATTAACTAATTAAGGGCATGCGTTTTGGTGTGAAATTTAGCTACGGATACACCCCTTTGCTGCTGGGGTGTGGATGCAGTTTCTAGTCTTGTAGTAGATGGGGTAATGTGCTGAGTTTGGTAATGGGAAGGTGGTCCTCCAGAGGAATCTCTGGATATGATAAAGGGAGGGTACATTTCTGTTGGCTGGGTTTGTGGTTGCGTGCGTGTGCGTGCGTGTGTGTGCGTGTGCGTGCGTGTTTGTGTGATTTACTTTGAGATTAAAGTTTACCCTGGGTCTGTTGAGTTGTGAGCAGTGATCAATAATCTCTGTACTCTGACATTCTTATGCTGTGACTGAGGGGGGGGGTGTCAGAGGTGACCTGCAAGGTGGTCAATAGGTGGTCCTGTTGTTCCTGACCCCCGTATTACATTAACGTGCTTATGCGCCGTGACAAAGCTAATCGCGGGGTCAGAGGTCACCGAGCTGTGTGCCAGACCGCGGGGGGTACAATCCGTGTCTGTCCCGGGCACCTTCAAACAAGCTGAAAAAATGAAAGGGTCATGAGTGCGGAAATGAGGAGAGAGGGGTGGAGCTGTAGGGGAGGCAGGCAGCTCATTGGCTCCCTGGCGTGTGGATCTCTGCGGGAGAAACAAGTATGTGGTGAATGTGGAATTGGCCCAGTGATCAATGTTATTTGTATTCCCCTGCTTCTCTCTCTCTCTCTCTCTCTCTCTCCATCTTTCACACACATACACACACACACGCACTCATGTTTATATTCACGCCTCATACTCCTGTGTATGCACACACACATATGCTTCTCTGGAAGAGGAGCGTGTTGTTACTGGCGGTATATTTGGCAGCAGGATTCAAGGGGCTGCGCGCTAACCTTTTTCCAGCCTACTTCTCCATGGAGAGAGACAGAGGGGGCGGTGGGGGTTTATGAGAAGGGATGTAGGAGAGAAAAGAGGTGTGAGACAGAGGTATTGGGTGTCGGAGAGAGGCATTGGATGTGGGAGAGAGGTACTGGATGTGGGAGAGAGGTATTGGATGTGGGAGAGAGGTACTGGATGTGGGAGAGAGGTATTGGATGTGGGAGAGAGGTATTGGATGTGGGAGAGAGGTATTGGTTGTGGGAGAGAGGTATTGGTTGTGGGAGAGAGGTATTGGATGTTGGAAATGGATTCTTTATATAAGTCAAAACAGAGCGAAAAGGCTAGCGCTAAGTAGGTAATGTAAACAGACCAGTTATTCCATTCGCAATGAAACGCAGGAAACATGGGGCCTGATGGGGGGACTGTGGGCTCATTCCAATCGCTTATTTTATCCGTCCTCGTCTCCTCGGTCCTCACCTGACCCGGAAATCGATCGAGGTCCGCCAACTTCAAGGACATTTCAACCCGTTAAACGCTCCCTGAGGGAGCTAGGAGGCTCCCGAAGGATGCTTGAGCAAAGAAACATGAGCGCGTCCTTTGGGGAAGTGTTTTTTTCAGAACGCGTGCCATATAAATGGTTCACCTGTGGACCCACCTCTCTCCGTTTACCACATCTGTAATTGACGTGGCTTCTAACTGACGCTTCAAAGAGCAAGGATGGTCTGTTTGCCTAATACACGTTTCCTTGATTCCTCCGTACTTGCGTCCTTTCCTTGCTACCTTTCCTTGCTGATAGGGAAACTTAATTCTGCCTGATAGGGGATTTTCACTCTATCTGATATCTGATAGGGAACTTGAATTCTACCTGATATGGGACAGTGGGTGGTGGTGGGGGTGGGGGTTGTGGGAGGGGTCAGAGAAAGACATGGAGGGGCAATGCAGCGGTGTTTTGGGGGGGGGCTGACCACTTGGATAAATGTGTTGGATTACAGTGGGAATGTTTGGTAATCATTGTAATTCTCTTTTTATTCTGTACATATTAACAAATGCAATAAAACGTATTCTTCATTTTCTTCCTCTTTATTATTATTATTATTATTATTATTATTATTATTATTACTATTACTACTACTACTAACAAAAGAGTCTGCTGTCTGAAATGAGTATACACATAGAGATGCTAAACAGGTAGCCTCCTCTTCGTGATATGTATTAACACAGAAATGCTAACAAACTAGCCTGATGTTTGTAATGTGTATGAACACAGAGATGTAACCAGCTAGTCTGCTGTTTGTATGTGTGAACACAGAGATCCTAAGAAACTAGCCTTCTGTCTGTAATGTGTATGAACAGAGATGCTAACCTGCTAGTCTGCTATTAGTATGTGTACACAGAGATGCTAACAAACTATCCTCTTGCCTGTAATGAGTATGAACATAGAAATGCTGACAGCTTGTCTGCTATCTAATGTGTATGAACATTGAGACGCTAACCAGCTAGCCTGTTGTTTGTATGTATGCGCACAGAGATGCTAACCAGCTTGCCTACTGTCTGTAATGTGTGTGAATACAGAGAGGCTAACCAGCTAGCCTGCTGTTCTGCCTGCAGTGTAGGTCTGTGGGTTCTCTCCTCAGTATAGAGCATCTCTATGGAGATGTTACATCAGGACCATACCATCTGTGCTGCATTAGGAGGGGAGTATTGGGTTCGGCATTAGTATTAATGTAGTGTGATGCTTCACTATCTGGGTGCTTTCTTACCCGCAGGGCTGCTTCTCTTTTGGCCCAGATCCCAGAGTAACTGGATGTGTCAGACTCGGCTGTGTGTCTGTGTGTGTGTGTGTGTGTGTGTGTATGTGAGTATGATTGCTTGGCCTTAGTGTTGTTTCAGGGCTTCTTTATGTTTATTTTTATTTATTTATTTTTTCAGATACATGTATAAGCACATGTGAAAACACTTGCTAATACATGTGTATGTGGGGTGTGTGTGAGAGTTCAGCCTGGGTGTCTGTGTGAGGATGTTAGTCAGCACAGGTGTGTGTCAAGCAGCGAGTTCCGTGTGCGCGTTACGCGTTGGCGTTGACGTGTTCAGACGCGCATTGTGTGTGAGAGAGAGACAGAGAGCGAGACAGAGAGAGAGAGAGGTTATAGAAGGAAATGACCTCAGGGCACTGTATCGAGGTCACAGTGAGGAGAGGGGGCATGGAAGACACACCCCCCCCACCAAAGCTTACAGTCTCTCCACCATCGCACACGTAGACAGGAGGAGGGTGAGGAAGAGCAAAAAAAAACCATCTGCGCTTTATTGCCCTTAGAGACGGTTTGTTGTAGTAAGAAGGGGGAGAGAAACAGAGGAGAGAGAGAGGGAGGGAGGGAAGGGGAGGAATAGAGAGTGAGAGAACTGACTTGAGAGAGATGGAGGGAGAGAGAGAAGGGGGAGAGAGGGAGGGCTGGGTTTATAGAGCAATATAGGAAGCTGGTATCGGTTTCCTATTCGCTTCAGCTCTGTCCCTCTCCCCTCTCTCTCGCTCTGTGGTTGTGCCCCCCCTCCCCCCCCCCCCGTAAGCCTGCAGTGGTACTGCCCTAGACTCATGACTGTTGTTGTGCAGGAGATTCGGCAGAGGCTGCTTCTGCGCTAGGGGAGAGAGAGAAAGAGAGAGAGACAGAAAGAGAGAGAGAGAGAGAGAGAGAGAGAGAGAGAAGGCAGGGAGCAGAGCATTCTACGTGTGTGCGTGCGTGCGCGCGTTTCGCCGCTGTTCTGGAGAGGGGGATCAAGAGTACAGCAGAAAAAGAAGAGTGACTGAGCGAGAGACAGAGCGACTGGCTGCGAGAAGCGGGCGAAAGAGAGAGAGACAGAACAGAAGCAGGGGCACAGGAGGAGGAGGAGGGGGACAAGGAGGACGGGGAGTGATGTCTGGGTTCACACACACAACAAGATTTACTGTATTGAGCTGCAGCCCTACCGCTCTGTATCCCCTCTACTGAGAGAGAGAGAGAGGGAGAGAGAAAGAGGAGGAAAACAGAGAGAGGAAGAGAGAAAGGGAGAGAGCTCCTTCTTGCTGTTGCTTGTTGCTTGACGGGGCGACTGGCCCCCTGGCTCTGCTCATGTCCGAGATCTCGGAGAAATCCACCTCCTCCGAAAGGTACCGTACCTGTCCGTCTGTCCGTCCACCTGTCTGTCTGTCTGTCTGTCTGTCCTGCTCACCCCCCCCCCCTCCACTCTCTCCCATCTCTCTCTCTCTCTCTCTTCTTTTCTTCTATAGGTTTCGGTCTTATTGTTCATTATCTGCATAATGTGCTGGTGCGGATGTACGCATTTGTACACAAACACTCACTCTAACAGAACGTGTATACACACGCACACACACATTGCTACAAAGACACACGCGCTTGTGCACAGTAGCACACATCAAGGGCCTTTGTGTAGAAATGCTGAAAGCTCCACGGTCTCTGTGCTGCTCTGCTGTGTGGTCAGATACATAATTCACCGTTTGGCATCGTTTACGAGCGAGGAGTGTTTGATACACACATCACACACGCAAACGGCGTATCGCACGTCACACAATAGCCGACGCTCGTTTGCTGGTCTTTCATCCGACTGTTAAAAATCGCCGCTCTGGCTAACATAATGCGTCTGCTTCCATACACACACACACACACACATGCTGACACACACACACACACACACACACGTTGCAGGAGGCAGGAGATGGATTCCTTGGGTGTGTGCCACCGAGCGCTGCAGAGGTATTTAAGTGTAACACACAGGAGGTCAGCTGATCGCACACCTACACAGTGAGTCAGGACACGGGGACTCTGTGAATAGAGTGGCCCAGCGGGGAGCACAGCTGAGGCACAGACACATCACAGCAGGGGGAATGATCACAGACCGGAGACAGAGTTACCACAGACAGATCAGTGTGTTACCGCGGACAGATAAGTGTTATCACAGACAGATCACGGAGTTACCAGAGACAGATAAGTGTTATCAAAGACAGATCAGTGTGTTACCACAGACAGCTCAGTGTTATCACAGACGGATCAGTGTTATCACAGACTGATCACAGAGTTACCACAGACAGATCAGTGTTATCACAGATGGATCAGTGTTATCACAGACAGATCACAGAGTTACCACAGACAGATCAGTGTTATCACAGACACGTCACAGCAGGGGGAATGATCACAGACTGGAGACGGAGTTACCACAGACAGACCAGTGGTATCACAGACGGATCAGTGTTATCACAGATAGATCACAGTGTAACCACAGACACATCATGTTGTTATCACAGACAGATCAGAGAGTTACCACAAACAGATCGGTGGTATCACATACAGATCAGTGTTATCACAGACAGATCACAGTGTTATCACAGACAGATCAGTGTTATCACACGCGGACCACAGTGTTGTCACAGAAAGATCACGGTGTTACCACAGACACTTTGCAGTGTTACCACAGACAGATCATGGTGTTATCACAAATGGATCACAGCGTTATCACAGGCAGATCACAGTGTTATGACAGACTGGTCATAGTCTTATGACAGACTCATCACAGTGTTATCACAGACCCATCGCATTGTTATGACAGACAGATCACAGTATTATCACAGACAGATTACAGTGTTATCACTGACAGATCCTAGTGTTATTTGTGACAGATCAAGGTGTTATTACAGACATATCTCAGTGTCATTACTGACAGATCAGTGTTATCACAGATGGATCACAGTGTTATCACAGATAGGTCACAGTTTAGGCACAGGGGTGGTCTTATCATAGAATGAGGAGTGGTGTCACAGGGGGATCACAATTTGGACACATTGCATTATGTGACAGTCAATTCGTTGAATCCATTTGTATTGCGAGACAGACAGATGACAGGTTTGAGAGAGGTTACATAGACACACACACACACACACACACACACAGCCTATTTGAAAACGGTAGAGTAATACACAAGGCTCTGGAAAGGCTTTGTGACATATTTATGGTGATTTTGGAAATAAGTACGGGTGGACTTATCAGTTCTGTATAAGATATAATGGCTTATGAATATGACATGGCAGGATATCTATCAGGGATGTAGAGGGGGTGTATTAGTCTTAATTGATCTCTGCCAGTGAGCCTCAATCCTGGACAAGCGGAGTCACAGAACCTTCTGGTTTTGTTTTCATCTTAAGATCAGCGACCAATTCAGACCCAAGAAACCAGGTGACCTGACCTGTGTAATCAACTGTCTTTACTAATTAATTATTGTGCTACTTAAGTGCTGAGCAACAACAAAAGCCAGTCGATCCTGTGGCTCTCCAGGACCAGGACTGAGGACCCCTGGTTTGTGCCAACGCATGTAGACCTCCATATATATCCGGCCATCTCCATCATAACCACTTCAAGCAGAACAAGATGTGTTGAAACTAGGACAGGATTCCTACAAACAGACATGTTTTATGTTTTGCAGCCCAATCAAACGCTGTTAAAAATAAAATGTCCCATTTGTGATAATGGCTAAGCTGAGATGAACGTGGCACTGATGTCTTTGGTGAAATCAAATCTTGGGGGTTCTTGTTGTTTTGTGTTGCGGTTGGGTACTGTTGTTGTAGACATGTGGAACTGTCTGTACCTGTGGTTATAAGGTGTACAGTATACCGATACTGTGTACGGGTGAGAGGCTGTTAGTCAGGTGTGCTATCCTCATACCAAACCTGATGAGGATGTATTTTTGGACCCTAGATTGATTAATTGCACAGTAGTGCTGTGTTTTACTGAGTGTGTTGTGTGTTTAAGTCTATTGACATGTTTAAAAGACTATCTTTTCAAATGTGTTTGTACACAATGCTTGAGAAACCGCATGTGTAATGTTTATTTGTATATTATTTGTCCCTCCTAGGCTTCCATAGTTAGTTAATGCTGGAACGGTGTGACTGTGGTGTTCTTTACGTGGGAGTGAGAGTTTATTGGCTGAACAGGACAGGAAATGAGACTAATGGGGGGAAAAAAATCACTCGACGTTTTGACAGTGACGAATTAGCACCACACACCCGAACAGCTTTTCCCTCTGTCAGATCTATCAGAATGGTGCTCTTAAAACATCAACTGGCTAATTCATTTCAGAATGTGGGTCAGTTTTTATGCTTATTTAGAAATCCTCTATTTTTGACCGTGGAACTGCCTCATATTTTTCTGGGTATTACCAAAGAGTGGGATGCATTATGATTTTTATGAATGCAGTTTGCTGCTGTGTTTTTCATGAATAATTTCATATGGAAGACATATGATGAATCAAATAAATCGACTCCTTTGCAATTAACAATGAACAATGATTTAAAATAGTAATTTAAAAATAAAAGGTTTCTCAAGTATGCTGCAACCTCTTGTCCCTGCAAAAAAAAGTCTGTCTCAATGGGACTCAACTACAATACTAAATAAAAAATAAAAATTTTCATACATTTTATAATGCTGGAAAGCCTGATTATAAATTTTACTCGCTACCGTTATTGTTATTCCAAATAAAATACTGTGGTTGCTCATTTGTCACAAAATCAGGGCAGTACAATAAGCTTGTTGAGCGTTTGCTCTGTGTGGCATTCTGTCCAGAGCAGGTTTGTTTTTCAGTGGTGTGGTGAGCGGCCTGGTTTGCATGCCTGCCATACCGAACTATGTAAACATGCACAGGTGAGCGTGTCTCTGGTGACCTGGCTGTTCTCCTGTAAGGCTACCCTGCAGTCTCGGTCCTGTTCCTCCCGATTCCTTATGCTTTATGACTCCAGGGGTGCAAAGCTAACCATTTTCCAGGTGGCACTTTCAATGTGAAACGGAGAAACGGATTTCTCAGCGGAAAGAAGAAATCGTGATTGCATTGTGGGAAATGCTTTCGAGTCCGTGGTTAAAAGTCGGTGGGGTTTCTTTTTTTCTGATTGAACTGTGACGGCCTGGTTGGTTTAGTGTCTGTATCGCTGTACCCTGCTACGCGTGTAGAGAGGAATGGAGAAGCCAGTCCAAAGTAACGCAGGAAGTTGTGATAATTAGACATAAATTAATGTATCTAGAGTTTGCTTTGCAACATCAATTAAAGTTATATTCTATTACTCTTTAAAGGTGTGATGAAAACTGTGATTCATCTGAGATCAGTTTTTTAATCATCTGATTCTAAGTGGTAAACCATGAAATGTACATGGATATAGTTAGTGTGTCTGTGTGTGTGTGCACAAATGTGAGTGTGTGTGAGGGTATGAGCATGTGTGTGTGTGCATGTACGTGCGAGTGTGTGTGTGTGTGTGTGTGTGTGTGTGGGGTGCGTGCATACGTGCGAGTGGGTGTGTGAGTGTGTGTGTGTGTGTGGTATGTTCTAATGTAGGTGTCTGTGGGGGCAGGCAGTAGGCTGTACCCTGCAGGTGAGCAGCAGTGACTCACCTTGTTTTTACTGTGATTACTGGAGACTGGAGCTGCCACTGCAATGGAAACCCGAGAGAGAGACCGCAGATTAACCAGGAAAGGGGAGAGAGACCGCAGATTAACCAGGAAAGGAGAGAGAGACCGCAGATTAACCAGGAAAGGGGAGAGAGACCGCAGATTAACCAGGAAAGGGGAGAGAGACCGCAGATTAACCAGGAAAGGAGCGAGAGAGACCGCAGATTAACCAGGAAAGGAGCGAGAGAGACCGCAGATTAACCAGGAAAGGAGCGAGAGAGACCGCAGATTAACCAGGAAAGGAGAGAGAGACCACAGATTAACCAGGAAAGGAGAGAGAGACCACAGATTAACCAGGAAAGGAGAGAGCGACCACAGATTAACCAGGAAAGGAGAGAGCGAGACCACAGATTAACCAGGAAAGGAGAGAGCGAGACCACAGGTTAAACAGGAAAGGAGAGAGGAGGATCCAACTGTGTATTTACCTGCAGTAGCACAGGCTAGAGGATCAGACTGTGTATTTACCTGCAGTAGCACAGGCTAGAGGATCAGACTGTATTTACCTGCAGTAGCACAGGCTGGGGGATCTGAGCCTGTGTTTACCAGTAGTAGCACAGACTAGAGGACTGAGCCTGTGTTTACCTTCAGTAGCACAGGCTAGAGGACTGAGCCTGTGTTTACCTGCGGTAGCACAGGCTGGGGGATCTGAGCCTGTGTTTACCTGCAGTAGCACAGGCTAGAGGACTGAGCCTGTGTTTATCTGCAGTAGCACAGACTAGAGGACTGAGCCTGTGTTTACCTGCAGTAGCGCAGGCGATATGATCTGACTATGCTTCCCTGCACTTTGGGACTATTGTCTTTCACTCTGGGTCTGTCCCAATATCACAGACTCCTGAATTCATTAATGCATCAGGATGTGAAGGGAAAATACCATATCCTCTGTGCAATGTTTCGCTATACCGTCCCATTCTAATCTATATCATGCTATCTTATGCTGCACTATACTACATTATACTGCACATTGTTGTAGTGTACTGTACACTGTTTTATAATATTCTGTATGATACTTCACTTCACAACTACACAATAATGTCCCATACTTTATTAGGCTATGCTATGCTAAGCTAAGCTATGCCGTGCCGTGTGGTCCTACCACACCAGTAAGAGAGAAAAACGGCGAAAACAGATGAAAGACAGGAAAGGGACAATTTAGAAGGAGAGGAGTGTGGTGCAGTGGTCTTGTTGGGGGAGTGCCGTCCCAGTGGGGCGTTTTTTTGTAGAGAAAGAGGAAGGAGACCGAGGGATGGGGAGAGAGATAGAGAGGGAGAGACTCTCATTTTTGGGGAATGTGAGGGGAAGCAGGGGTTACTGCAGGTCACTGAAACCCTAATCACAGCTCCAAACTCATGGGATGTTAAAGATGTTTGTCATTCTTGACAGAGATGCATGAGTCTGTCTCACTGGAGTGTAGCCTGTCTGTACTGCTCACCTGTTACGCACACACACACACACACACACACACACACACATACAAAACAAATACACAAACGCACTCACACACACACACACAAAACAAATACACACACACACTCACACACACACACACAAAATACACACACGCACTCACACACACACACACATACAAAACAAACGCACTCACACACACACACACACACAAAACAAATACACACACACACTCACACACACACACACACACAAAATACACACACGCACTCACACACACACACACATACAAAAAAAATACACACACACACTCACACACACACACACACAAAATACACACACGCACTCACACACACACACACATATACAAAAAAAATACACAAACGCACTCATACATACATACACACACACACACAAAATACACACACGCACTCACACACACACACATACAAAACAAATACACACATGCACGCACACACACATACTATACAAAATAAATACACACATGCAGTCTCACACACACACACACACACACACATACAAAAAAAATACACTCACACACTCACTCACACACAAAACACACACATCTCACACTATAACAGAATCCGCTCACACACATGCACATGTGCACTATAATAAGTGTGTGTAACAACTGTTGTGTAAGAGAGAAAGTTGTGTGTGTGTCTGCGTGTGAGTCTCTGTCTGCGTTTGTGTGTGTGTGAGTCTGTGTGTGAGTGTGTGTGTGTGTTGCAGCGTGAGGTCAGGCAGGCGAACTGAGCGGGGTTAGCAGTTTGGTGCAAAGGCACCATGTGAGGTGATGAGAGAATTCTCCGGATACTCCACCCCACCCATAAGACACAGGCGTGCGGGGAGTCCGGTGTGTGGCTCCATTTCAGTCGGACCTTCACTGCGGGAGCAGACCCTGTTTTCCTGTCTGTCTGTCCGTCCGTCCATCCGTCCGTCGGTGTGTCCGTCTGCCCTTATGGAGCGCAGTCATTCCCAGAAGTCACTGGGCCTAGCACTGAGCGCGCTCAGACTGCGTCGACACAGGGCTCTGAGGCAGCAGTACAGCAGGTAATGTGTGGAGAAGGTTCGAGAGAGCAAAAGAGAGAGAGCGAGCGAGAGAGAGAGAGAGTGTGTGTGTGTGTGTGTGTGTGTGTGTGCGCGCATGTAACAGGCAGTGTTACACTACTATCATGAGCATTACTGTCAGTGACTGCCTCTGTGATTTAGAATGGTGTGTGTTTCTGTGTGTTTGTGAATGGGACTGTTTTGGCTTTTGACAGGAAACGTTGTACACAGGAAACACGATGTGTGTGTTACAGGTTTATATGTGCGGGTTTGTGTGGGGGTACATCAGGCAGCTTTGGCTTCTCGGTGTACTGATCTGCCCCACGAATGTGCTCCGAATCCTAACTGTGCCGGTGTCACACGGCAGCGTACGATTGGCTGTGCTCGTCTCATTGCACATGGGTGATTTTGCCAGCCAATCAGCTGCCTGCATTCTGTCTGCACCAGTGACTGCGCTATGTGAAGAATAAGCAGCTGTTAAAAAGTGCTCTGGAGAAGACCTGGATCAGATTTGTGTTTTGCACAGATATTTTTTTACTCATTTTGAGAGTAAAAATTGAAAAAACTCTCCTGTGGACCACTGCAGAAACATCCGACTCACTTAACTCACTAAAATTTTTCATTCTGAAATGTTTCTTGTTAAAATGCTCAACGATCAGCAGGACTGCTGTCGAAAGGGTTATTTGTAATAAATACGCGGTACACGGGGAACACGATGTGTGTCTATCCCCTGTGCTGTCTCCTCTAGGCCTCAGGAGGGATTCGCCTGGATGAGTAAAGGAAGAATAAATCGGTTGATAAATGCGTCGTTTAATGAAAAGCAGATGTGCACAGATGTGATGCTGCACTTGCATTGTGCTCCTGGTGCAGGAGACCTAGTTGAAGTCCCGCCCCTCTCTGCTCTCTCTCCTGTACTGGCCCTGGATCTGTCCTGTGGGGGTGGGAAGTCTCTCTCTCTCTCTCTCTCTCTCTCAAAAATGCTTTATTGGCTTGAAGTGCATTTGTAAATATTGCCAAACCATTCATACAGAAATACAGGAATGCGTCAGGACATGAACATAAATGGAGCAGAACAATTTCTATATATAACTGTGATAACAACAAACGACACTATGATAATAATAATAATAATAATAATAATAATAATAATAATAATCTTTCTCTTGCATCTCGGTTTCTGTCTCTCTCTCTCTTGCTCTCTGTCTCTGTCTCTGTCCTTCTCTCTCTCTCTCTCTCTCCCTCATTGTATTTGTGCACAGCTGTGTGTGAGAGAGGTTGTGGCTTTTGGCCTTTTGTGTTTTTTGTGTGTGGAATAAGCTCTCTCTTTCTCTCTGTGAATCCCACTCTCCCGCTCTCTTCTCACTTCCCACTCCCTCTCTCTCCCCCTCATTTCCCTGCCTCTTCCCCTCTCTTTCTCTCTCCTCTCAGCTCTTTCATTTTTGTGCTCTGTCCCCCCTGTTCAGTTATGTCGACGCGTTAGCGTTAGCCTCAGGGTACTGTGTATCGTCGCTGAGTGGAAGTGGGCCCGGACCCTGTGGAGCGCGTGCAGTGTGTTTGCGTTGTGCGTTTGCAGGCTTGTGTGAAATGGCCGCGCGCTGACCGAGGGTAAGACTCGGCACAGGCGGACCGTCAATCCCGCGCACTTCAGAGAGCGCTACGCTACACGCCGCACGCCCGCCTAACTTTCTCCTGTGAGCTTTCTGTCCTCTGCAAGATGTAGCCTTAGCCATAGATACGTTTTGCTATTTTTCGTGCTGTCTTCAGCCTGTTTAACTCCAGTCCTGGGGGCCGCGGTGTCTACGAGTTCGACTCCAGTCCTGGAGGGCCGCAGTGTCTGCAGGTTTAACTCCAGGCCTGGAGGGCCGCAGTGTCTGCAGGTTTAACTCCAGTCCTAGAGGGCTGTCGTGCCTCCAGGTTTAACTCCAGTCCTGGACAGTGTCAGCAGATTTTAGTTGTTTCCCTGCAGTCAAGTAGCTAATTTAGGAACATGATTTGTTTTGACTTCTTAGTCGATTAATGACTTAAATTAAGCACTCAAGTGCTGAAACAAACTGAAAGCCAGTGTGCGTTTTTGTGTGTTGGTGTGTGTGCATGTGTGTGCGTGTGCGCTTGTGTGCGTGTGTGTGTTCGCGTGTGCGTGCGTGTGCGCGTGTTCGCGTCTGTGCGTGTATCTGCACTTGTGTGTGTGCGCGCGCGCGTGTGCGTATTCGTGTTCGTGCGTGTGTGTGTGCGTGTGCGTGCGTGTGCATGTGCGCGTGTGTGCGTGTGGGGGGATATGAAGCAGTGACATCAGGCAGACCCAGGAATAGCAGTGAGATCTCACTTCCCCGTAGACCTGAGGAGAGAATGAGTCAGCGGCCATGCTGAGATAAGGAAGGAAAGAGAGAGAGAGAGAAAGAGAGAGAGAGAGAGACATATGAATCACAGAAGTGGGCGATTCTGTGAATCGCAGCAGTGGGTGAGAGGTGCTGTTACGGATGGACGCAGGTCCTGGGGTTTCGCTGCCTGCATTGTGTTGTGTTCTAATGCATTTGTGGGCGATTGCATGGTGTTCTAGCACATTTGTGGGTGATTGCATGGTGTTCTAGCGCGTTTGTGGGGACTGTGTTGCGTTCTAGTACATTTGCGGGGGATGGCATGGTGTTGTAATGCGTTTTGTGGTGGATTGCGTGGTGTTTCTGCTACATTTGTGGGGGATTGCATGGTGTTGTAATGCGTTTGTGGGGGGATTAAATGGTGATTTAAGGTGCTTGTGTGGGATTGTGTGGTGCTGTAGAGGCCCAGGGCTTGGAAATTCTGTTTTTAAGAATCCCATGTATGTTAATCTCACAGGTGTAGTGTGGCGGTCAGAGAGCTGGATCAGGCGTGGGTGTGCTCTTCAGGAAACCACCATTTCTGTCTCCTGCATATATGCATACAAAATCACGTGCCTATATACACATAACATAACTTAACATAAGGACGAGAACAGGCCATTCAACCCAACAATGCTTGCCATTTTCCTGTCTAAATTGTATCTAGTGCTCCGATTACCTACGGACTAGATAGTATCTAACACAGTATCAAGCCTGGTCTTGAAAATCCCTGCACTTTCTGCCTCTTCTACATGACCTGGCAGGCTATTCCACACATTGACTACTCTCTGCGTGAAAAAATTCTTCCTAATGTCTGTATGGAATTTACCTTTTGCTAATTTCCATTTATGTCCCCTCGTTCTATTAACAGGACTCAACCTGAAGAATCTCTTGTAGTTCACTTTTTAAAATCCTGTTATGAATTTAAAAGCCTCAATCAAATCACCCCTAGTTCTCCTTTTACTAAGCTTGAAGAGATGAAGCGTTTTAAGTCTTTCCTTATAGCTTTTATCTTTTATTTCAGGGATCAATTTGGTTGCCCTTCTTTGAACCTTCCTATAGTTCCCTGGTAAGATAATATCCCTCCTGTGTTCTACCTTGTAGCCAGTTCAAAATCCACTTCAGAATACTTCCTGTATTACTGTTGTCATTTTGCTTATAAGTCTCTCATGTGGTACCTTATCAAATGCTTTTTGAAAATCTAAATATATAATATCATAAGCCTTGCTGTAGTCAAACCACTTGGTAGCTTCTTCAAAGAATACCAAAAGGTTTGTCAGGCATGACCTTCCCTTGTGAAAACTATGCTAGCTATCCCTTAGGACGTTGTTATTTTCCAGAAACACTTCTAACCTGTCTCTAATGATACATTCCAGTATTTTACTTGTGATGCAAGTTAAACTGACAGGTCTGCAGTTTCCAGGATCAGTACGGTCCCCTTTCTTATTTATTGGTATTATATTACAACTCCATACACAATCACACAGCCATATACACATACGTGTACATCTGCATACAAAATCACACATCCATGTTCACATATATGCACACCCACATACACAATCACACAGCTACATACATGCACCCCACATACGCACACAAACACACACACACACACTGGCAGGATACCGCACATAATCAGCACCTTTACCTGCTGAAGTGGAGCTTTGAAACAGGAAGAGCCCATGTTCATCGCACCCCGGCTGTGAAATCACTTACAAAACCAGCAACCCCAGCAGCAGCGATTCCCCTTCTCTCACTCTCCCTCCCTTTCTCTCTCTCTGTTTCTCTCCCTTCGTCCCCCTCTGTCTTTCCCTTCCTCTCGTTTTCACATTTTCTCGATTCCTATTTAAGTTTTTCCGACCATGCGTTTGTCATAAAATAACAATAATTATCTCTGTCTCCCCTGGCCTTTTAGCTCCATCACCTGTCCTCCATCCCGTCACGCCCAGATTACTTTTACGCCTTGAAGGAAAGCTGCTGTTTGGATTTATAATTATTTTTTAAACCATAACCTTTTAAATAAATCATTCAGAGGGCCTCCCCCCGCCCCCCCCTCGTTTTTTGCTGCGTAATGCGAAAAGGAGCGCGCAGCGGCGCTGTGTTTATTGGCTCGCCGGGGTGCCTGTGCGAGAGCGAACGGCGTCACATTTGCGCACGCCGCCGTCGAAAAGCTGCTGACGGGGGGAGAAAGGGGGGCAGGAATGGCGAAACGGCGCACCCCGGTGTTGCGCGGCGTGTCTTCGCCCCGCCCCCGCCCCCGCCTGAACGCCGGCACCCGCTGACTGCACACCCAGGATGACCTATGAGAGTGCGCACGGCGGACCTGAGTCCAATAAGCACTAGAGATGCTTTAACCCCTCAGACTTTATCCACCAGTAAGATTCTTGCTGGTGAAACCGATGGTTTTTAAAAGTAAACGTTCCTTTTTCACCAGCATCCAGGGCAAAATTCTTCCGTCATGTGACGGCAGATCTGTCTCTTTAAAGGCTCTTATGTCTTGTACTGAGTCTTTGTTCCCCTGGCCCCACCCCTCACACTGCCGTCTATCACGCAAATAAAGGCTGTGGTGTTTTTATTTGACCTAATTTCACTCTCTTTCCTTGCGTGTGTGGAAGGAATGTCAGGGCCCTGTCTGGCTGGGTTTTGGGGTGGCTGGGCCCTGTCTGGCTGGGTTTTGGGGTGGCTGGGCCCTGTCTGGCTGGGTTTTGGGGTGGTGAGGCCCTGTCTGGCTGGGTTTTGGGGTGGCTGGGCCCTGTCTGGCTGGGTTTTGGGGTGGCAGGGCACCGTCTGGCTGGGTTTTGCAGCGTTCTCTGTTCTTAAGGATGTTTTTTGTGTGAAGGTGTGGCTCGGTGCCCCCGGCTGTGGGTGGGGCAGGGCAGGGTGTGGCTTTGTTGGGCTCCTGTACCTCCCCCACCCCTAGCCAAGATGAGCAGGGTGGAGACACAGGGCTGGCAGTACTACAGAGAGAGAGAGCAGGGAGAGGTGCAGATTGTCTGTGCTGAATGTCACGCACACACACACACACACACATACTGCTAACCTAACCTGACACAAACTCTTGCTCACTCTCTCTCTCTCTCGCGCACACACACACACACACACACACTTCTAATCTAACCCGACACAAACTCTCGCTCACTCTCTCTCTCTCTCACACACACACACACGCACACACACATGTAATAGCTTGCTGTTTCTGCCTTTTCTCTGTGGACATGGAAACGGGCTTGCAAACATACTGAGTGTGTGTTTGTGTGTGTGTGAATGTGTGTGTGTGTCTAGGTGTGTGTATGTGTGCGTGTGTGTATATAGGTGTGTGTGTGTGCATGTGTGTATATACGTGTGTGTGTGTGGGGTGCGTGCGTGTGTGTGTGTATAGCTGTGTGTGTGTGCGTGTTTGGGCTGGGTCAGTTGGGGGAATGTAACGTTCACTCTCTGAATGCCTGTTCAAGGTGTGAAGAGTCTTCCTCCCCCCTTTTTACCCGTCATTTAAAAAGAAAAATATTTCATCTTCACTTTCGATGAAAATGAATCTATGTCGCATAAGAGAAGTGCTATAAAACATACACACTTCTTATATAGTCTTTCCCTTACCTGCTGATTTTTTATGTCTTGTTTTTCTCTAAAGTGTACCCTTGATAGTGCCTATGTAAAAAGGCAATGTGCAAATAATATTGAAATGAACTGAATGCCATGTCGGGTCGGCAGTGCTATCGGACTGGGGAACCTATGGGTGTTAGTGCATTGAAGTCCTGAATGTGAAAGGTTAAAAATACTCTCCAAATGAGATGGAGCCCATCAGATATGATTTTTAAATGAAGACTGACCAATGAGAAACGAGGCTTTTCTCCTTCGTCTTTCTCCATTGAAGTGCCGTCGGTTCGTTCGGAGTCTGGTTTGTTTTTCAGTAAGTGGAACGCTGGAATTGTTGCTCTCCTGGTTTCAGCTGAACGATTCTGTATTCTGATGGAGTTTCACCGTCTCCCCTGTCTCTGCTAGCATGGTGTGGGCTAGCACTGCGGAGAGCGCACACAAAAACACTCGCACTCTCACGTACATACTCTCTCTTTATCTCTCTCTCTCTCACGCACACACACACACACACACACACATTCACTCTGATAAACACAGACAGATATGTGTGCACAGACAGATAGGTGTATATTTTTGAATGTGTGTGTCTGTGTGTGTGTGTCTGTGTGTGTGAGAGAGAGAGAAAGACAGTGTGTGCATGTGTGTATTTGACACAGTGGAGGTAGCTGATTCAGCATGTGTCGCACGTAATACAAAAGACAACGCGCATGTCCGTATGACTTCTGATACGCGATTGCTTGTGGTATCGCATTTTTCCAATGTACCTTGTGTGTGTGTGTGTATGCATGTATGCTTGAATGCATGCATGCGTGTGTGCGTGTGTGTGAGTGAGTCATATAATCCCGTACGGCTGTGCAGTCATATCTGTGCGATTAACTCCTTGTTGCCCTGCTCCGCAGTTTCCATGGTAACATGCTGGGAGGCTCCAGTTGCGCATGTGCGCGGCGTTTGTGTGCGCATGTGTGTGTGTGAGTGTGAGAGTGTGTGTGTGTGTGTGTGTGCGTGCGTGTGCATTTTCAGAGTGTCTGCGTCCCCTTTTCTTTGTAGAGGAACACAAAAAGCCTCCGCTATCGTCTCCCATCGGAGTGTGAGTGCGTATCGTAAGTGTATCAGCGCAGATAAGGGGAGGCGACACCCCTGTACCATTAGAGGGACAGATCCGCTCTGACTCTGATGCCCTTCGCTAGATTAAAGGAGGCTGCTATTGGCCGTGCCCTGGAGGTGGAGTCCGAGGGGGTCTGGTCACTTGGGAGATAGTGGGCGTGGCCAGTATGCTTCTTGGTATGCTGACTTTCTCTCTCTCTCTCTCTCTCTCTCTCTCTCTCTGTCTCTCTGACTCACTGACACACTGAATTTCAATGTGCTTTATTGTCATGATCACACATAGGTACAGTATTGCCCGAGTAATAATATTAATGATAATATAATAGTGATGATGATGATGATGATCTCTCTCTCAGGCCTGAGACGCAGCAGAAAGCCCCGTTGGCGACGCCCCCTCCTCCCCCACCCCCGCCCCCCCGCCCCTGAGCCCACACCCCCGGCCGAGCGAGAGGAGGAGATCCTGGGGTCCGACGATGAGGAACAGGAGGACCCCGCCGATTACTGCAAAGGTCAGAGGTCACTGTCTCTCTCTTCTCCTCTCCCTCTCTTTTGCACTCTCTTTCTTCCCTTCCTTCTCTCTCTCTCTCTCTCTCTCTCTCCCTCTCTCTGCGCTGAAGCTTTAGAGCTCTTTGATTCTCTGAAAAACAGTTAAAAAGACTTCTGTCGGTTACAATGGCTGCCACCAGGTTGGAACCTAAAAACTTCTTCCTCTCCCTTTCTCTTATGCTTTCCCTCCTTTTCTACCTCCCTCCCCCCCTCTCACTCCTTCCCTCCTCCTCCTGCCCTCCCTCCACCCATCCAATCAATTCAATTCAGTGTACTTTATTGGCATGAAATTAAGATAGTGTAACATTAGATACAACATCTCGTCCTCTCTTCTCACTCCTTCTCTTGCTCCCTCATTCTGCCTCTCTCCCTCCATCTCTCTTATCCTCACCCTCACCCTAATTCACTTTAGTGGCGGTGTCTGTGGTCTGAAGGTTTATTAGCTGGCTCAGACAGCTGAAGGTTAAGCTCTGTGCCAAATGTAAATTTTTTTCTGAGTTTATTAGGTCTCTGTGACAGAATCCCTGCTCTTGTACAGAAACCGTCCAAGGTCTGTCTCAGAACTGTAGACCTTTTCCAGAAATGGTCGTTGTACGGAATCACTAATGCTTAAATGTGTTTACATAACGTTATCTTTGAAGTGGTGTGGATTTTCGTTTTTCTTAAACGCCTAAATTGTCCGCTAACTTTGACTTTCCCAAAATGTCTGCCATTTGGTGCTGGGTCCCCACTTTAAGAATAGCATTTTAGCCCTTTATCTGACACCCATTACTGGTGCAGGGTGGTAAAACAGCTTCTCCCAAGAATCCCTGTGTGGTAAAAGTGATGTGTTTTCTCCCCCTCCCCCACCGCTCCATGCCCCCCCTGTAGGAGGATACCACCCGGTGAAGATCGGGGACCTGTTCAACGGGAGATACCATGTGATCCGAAAGCTGGGGTGGGGCCATTTCTCCACCGTTTGGTTGTGCTGGGACATCCAGTGAGTCGCCACGCCCCGCTGACATCTCCTGTGCTTCAGCTCCGTCAAATCCAGCATCACTAGGGCTGTTGGGTTATGAGTAGCCTAATCAGGCTCATAGTGCTGTTTGGTTATAAGAAGCCTAGTCAGGCTCCCAGTGCTGTCAGGTTATGAGTGGCCTAGTCAGGGTTATAGTGCTGTTAGGGTATAGGCAGTCTAGTCAGGCTCATAGCACCATAAGATTGATGAACAAACAGGTCTGTATCACAGTGTTGTTTGAGAGCTGTATCACTGTGCAGTTTGAATGCTGTATCACAGTGCTGTTTAGGAGCTGTATCACAGTGCTGTTTTGGAGCTGTATCACAGTGCTGTTTGATAGCAGTATCACAGTGCTGTATCGCAGTGCTGTTTGAGAGCTGTATCACAGTGCAGTTTGAGTGCTGTATCACAGTGCTGTATCACAGTGCTGTTTGAGAGCAGTATCACTGTGCTGTTTGAGTGTTGTATCACAGTGCTGTTTGAGTGCTGTATCACTGCTGTTTGAAAGTTGTATCACAGTGCTGTTTGAGTGCTGTATCACAGTGCTGTTTGAGTGCTGTATCACAGTGCTGTTTGAGTGCTGTATCACAGTGCTGTTTGAGTGCTGTATCACAGTGCTGTGTCCCTGTGCTGTTCCAGGGGGAAGCGCTTTGTGGCGATGAAGGTGGTGAAGAGCGCACAGCACTACACTGAGACAGCGCTGGACGAGATAAAACTGCTGCGATGTGTGAGTGACTCTGTCCCTGTGGATCTATGTTTTACATCAAATCTCTCTCTTTCTCTCCTCTTTTCTCTCTCCTCTTCCTTCTCTCGCTCTCTCTGTCCCTCTTTCTCTTTTTCTCTCTCCCTACTTCTGTCTCTCCAGCTTTCTATTCTCTTTCCTCTTCCTTCTCTCTCCCTGTCCCTCTTTCTCTTTTTCTCCCTCCCTACTTCTGTTTCTCCTGCTTTCTCTTCTCTTTCCTCTTCTTTCTCTCTCTCTCTGTCCCTCTCTCTCTTTTTCTCTCTCCCTACTTCCTTCTGTCTATCTCCCTCTCCTCTTCCTGTTCTCTCTCTGTGTGTCTCTCTCTTTTTCAGTCTCGATATTTAATTCAGCTCTGTTCAGCGTTAATCTATTCAGAACCATTGAATCAGTGTCATGGAAGCTCTTCATTGTTGCTCTATTGGCAGAACCACTGAATAGCATCACGGAAGCTTAACCAGAGCACATAAGATGTGGAGTTTAAAATGACCCTCTGCACCGCTCTGTGTCCCCAGGTTCGGGAGAGTGACCCCGCTGACCCCAATAAGGACATGGTGGTCCAGCTGATAGACGACTTCAAGATCTCTGGGGTTAACGGCATCCGTATCCTTAAATAAAATGAGTCCAAGAAAAAATTGCAGTTAGGCCTTTAGCCGATGCTCTTATTGCACTGTGTACATTTCACATATGATCCATTTATACAGCTGGCAGTTTTACTGGAGAAAATCAGTTTAGATTGGCTGGACAATGGCAGTGTCCCATCTGGGAATTGAACCTGCAACCTTTGAGCCATAAACCCAGTTCCCTAACCACTGTATGGCACTGCCAGCTGACAGAGTGTGACAAGTGTTGTTTTTGTGGAGAAATGGAACCCTATAACATTCATATTACATAGCGGTTTGAGTCAGTCCATGTTTTACTGGAAGCAGATTAGTGCATTGAGTAGAATCTGTGGTAAGACTCAGACTGGCTGAAAGCACTATATATTAACGAGTGTTACGTCTGGTTCTACAGTATATGGGTTCTGTTAACATTACATTACATTACATTTATTTAGCAGACGTACAAAAAGTGCAACACGCCAGTATGCTGTCTCCAGGCACAAAGAGGATGCGACCTCATCAGCGAGTGAGTGTTGGTACTGTCTGTGACCCTTGACCTCTGCGGTTAGATGTGTGCATGGTCTTTGAAGTCCTGGGGCACCATCTACTCAAATGGATCATCAAGTCCAACTACCAGGGCCTGCCTCTTCCATGCGTGAAGAGCATCATTCGACAGGTAACGCACACACGTGTCTGATTCAGTTTTGGATCTGCTTTCTCTTCCGGTTTTTGACCTGGTTTGTTATATGGTCTCTAGTGTGATTTCTAAGGTGGTCTGGCTGGAGTGGGTTTCTGAAACGGCGGCTGCTGTATTTCTTTTAACGATCGACGCCGCGTCTGAGGCTCCGTCCTTTCCGGCAGGTTCTGCAGGGGCTGGACTACCTGCACAGCAAGTGCAAGATCATCCACACGGACATCAAGCCGGAGAACATCCTCATGTGCGTGGACGACGCCTTCGTGCGCCGGATGGCCGTGGAGGCCACCGAGTGGCAGAAAGCTGGGGCCCCGCCTCCGTCCGGATCCGCAGGTACCCCCCGCTTTCACCCCCCCTGTACCCCCCCCCCGCGCGCCGCAGCCAAACGGGGCCCGGCAGGGGTACAGTCGTGAGATGAACACGTCTGCCTGGGCCCTGTCAGTCCTGAGCAGAGGTGGAAAATCCAGGTTCGGAAAGTGAAACTCCTGCCCAGAATTTCGTTCCAACCACCTGGATTTGCTACAGTTCTTCAGCCAGGAGGTAGAACTAATTAAGTGAAATCAGCTGGCTGAGTTCATGGGTGGAAGAAACACGAGGCGGGAGTTTTACTTCCTGACCCCTGGACTTTCCACCTCTGATCCTGATGTTGTAGGGCCATGTACACAGAAACCGGAGGCAGTGTCAGCCGCTTTTAAACTCTCAGGAAACGCACGGGAGAAGGTTGATTACTGTGGATCCAGGACACTAATGTAGAGCTGTTATTTTTGCATTCGTGGTGATGATGAATCTCCCTCTCTCCTCTCCCTCTCCCTCTCTCTCTCCCTCTCTCTCTCTCTCTCTCTCTTCCAGTCAGCACAGCACCTCAGCTCAAGCCGGTGAGTCGTGGTCTCGTTGCTCTGTAATTCTCTCTCTCAGCACACATGCACCCACTCGCGTATGCGCACATACACGTATACACGTATAAAAAAACACTCAATGGTTGCAGGTTGCTCTCTGCAGACTCCACCCCCTAATCCCATCATGCTCTCTTGGTCTGTGCTATGAATGTCCTCTTCAGTCAGCAACTCTTTTTCTCAGCAAAGCTTTTATTCAGCAGCTTTATTCAGTTTATTTTTCAGTCGCATTTCGAGCGCAGCCACCCACATCGCTCCGGAAACGCTCTTTTCACCAAACCTGACCTATCCTATCTATGAATGAAATACTGCAACCGTTTTACCAGGAGAACATGCAGAAATACGAATGATGAAGCATTTCCGTGTGACGCCTAACTGTCCGCCCGTCTGTCCGCCCGTCTGTCTGCTGCTTCCAGGTGGGGAAGATCTCCAAAAACAAGAAGAAGAAACTGAGGAAGAAGCAGAAGCGGCAGGCGGAGCTCCTGGAGAGGCGGATGCAGGAGATCGAGGCCCTGGAGCGAGAGGCGGAGCAACAGAGCCCCACCCACAGCTCCCCGCCCTGCCCGGGCGTGGCCCAGGCCGAGAGCGACGACGACAACGAGGAGGACGAGGAGGACGAGGAAGAGTACGAGGACGAGGAGGGAGAGGGGGAGCACGGGGACGGGGAGACAGACAGGCGTCCGGCGAGACTCACGAACCACACGTGTGAGTGTTTTACAGACCAACGACAATAGATAAATTACGTGTGCCGTGTGTGTGTGTGTGTGCGTGTGTGTGTGTGTGAGTGTGTGTGTGCATATGTGTGTGTGTGTGTGTGCATATGTGTGTGTGTGTGTGTGTGTGCATATGTGTGTGTGTGTGTGAGTGTGTGTGTGCCGTGTGTGAGTGTGTGTGTGCATATGTGTGTGTGTGTGTGTGCATATGTGTGTGTGTGTGTGAGTGTGTGTGTGCCGTGTGTGAGTGTGTGTGTGTGTGTGTGAGTGTGTGTGTGCATATGTGTGTGTGTGTGTGTGCATATGTGTGTGTGTGTGTGAGTGTGTGTGTGCATATGTGTGTGTGTGTGTGTGCATATGTGTGTGTGTGTGTGTGCATATGTGTGAGTGTGTGTGTGCATATGTGTGTGTTTTGGCATGGTGGCTTTATTTTTCATGCCAATAAAGCTCCATTTGAGTTTGAATTTGAATTTGAGTGGATTTGTAAGTCTGTTTCCCAGAAGAGGCCGTGACACTGCAGCTCGGGCCACACGCTTGACTCGGTTTGACACGTTTTTCCTTTCATATTTGACTTCAATGCAAATTGTTTCGTTTTTTTTCGTTGATGGTTCATCGTGTGAATGTGTTTCTGTGTGTGTGTGTGTGTGTGTGTGTGTGTGTGTAGGTGCAGACACACAGCAGCAGGATGTACAGGTGTCCTCCTCTACAGAAACCCCACAGCAGGATGGGAACCCAAAAACAGAGACAGAGGCCTCCACCCCAGCAGGGGATGGGGGTGGGGCGGAGGGAGAGCAGGTGGGCCAGGAGGCGAAAGAGGAAGGGGTGGAGCAGGAGGAAGACACTGAGGAGGACGAGGAGGAGGAGGAGGAGGAGGATGATGATGATGACGACGACGATGATGATGATGAAGACCAGGAACCCACAGTGGTGAAGGAGGAGACAAAAGAGCCAAAGCAGGAGGTGTTAAAAGAGGAGGAGACAAAAACAGAGGAGAGAGAGGAGAAAAGGAACGGCAGAGGTGAGGATGGTGAGAAGGAGCAGAATGGTGAGGAAGGGGGTGAACAGCTGGTGAACTCTTCCACCCCGAGCCGCAAGGACAGCTCTAAAACGAACGGGCACGTGGTGCAGGGGGCGGAGGAGAGGGGCCTGAGAGGGACCATGCTCTGCCCCCTGGTGGAGTCGGAGATCAGCACCACGGACAGAGACGGCTCCGTCAGCTCCTCCTGCGAGCTCTTCAACGGCGAGACGCCCGTCCTGACCAATGGGGGGCGCCACCGGGGCACCTCTCCACGGTACCCGGAGCTGCCCCTCGACCCCTCGCCCGGCAACCCCTGCGCCCCCGTCCCCAGGGTCCCGCCCGCGTACAGCCCCGCCTCCGACCGCAGCCGCACCGTGTCCTCCTCCAGCACGGGGGACACGCCCAAAGGTGAGGGACACGCCCACAGGCACCGCCTCACCTGTGTCTCTGCACAGTCGCACCTGTAGCCTTAGAGCCCCGGTCACTTGCAGGTACAATATCACAGATTCCACCTCACCTCAAACTCACTAAAATGAGCGATCATCGTGCATAAACCTACAAATGTGCAAAAAAATACATGTAATTCTCTGGGACAGCAGAAAAAAAATACTATCCAGAATTATGTTTTTTATCTGTTGGGTTTTGGAACCAACTTTATTCGCTGCTTTGAGTTATGAAACAGACAGTACATGAGAAATTTTAACATGAGTTAGAGACCTAAAAGGCAAAGAAACAGACAGGGTTTTTTAAAAATCATTGCTGATGCTGAAGGGGGTAACACTGTCCACCCCTCCCCCCCTCACAGGAAAGGCTCGAGCAGCAGACCTGCTGGTGAACCCCCTGGACCCCCGCAACGCCGACACCCTGAGAGTGAAGATCGCCGATCTGGGCAATGCATGCTGGGTGGTGAGTGAGGTCGCCGATCTGGGCAATGCATGCTGGGTGGAGAGTGAGGTCGCCAATCTGGGCAATGCATGCTGGGTGGTGAGTGAGGTCGCCGATCTGGGCAATGCATGCTGGGTGGTGAGTGAGGTCGCCGATCTGGGCAATGCATGCTGGGTGGTGAGTGAGGTCGCCGATCTGGGCAATGCATGCTGGGTGGTGAGTGAGGGGCGGGGTGAAGAATGGGGATAAAAAAAGTATCAGTATTCTTACAGATGTTAAAAATCCTTATCAGTGTTTTCATTGTGGAAATAAGAAATGATGCTTTGGAAAGTGATAATATATCCCACAGTCATGAACAGCTGTGCAAATATTTTTTTTTTAAGTTTTCCTTTTTTCAATATTTTTCAGTGTGTCTTAAAACATACTAAGGCACAGTGAAGCCAAATCTCATAATAAAATACTGTTCTATTGCCCCAATCTCACACTTTTTTCAGCAGGTGGAAAGTCACTTTGCTATAAATTCCAGCAATGTCAATGTGCTGGTATTTCTTTTAACTGGGATAGCTGGCTAGTTTGTACGTGAAACCAAATCGCAAAAACTCATCGGTGTCTGTTGTAGCACAGCACTGTGTTGACTGCCGAGCTGCTAGCACACGTCTAATAATGTCTCAGAAATGTTTCCTCCAGTTTCGCGGGAATTTGGTTACAGCGGTAATAGCAAACAATTACATTTTCTAATGAAATTTAACACTAATCCGATTGAGTCATTGAAAGGTCGTGCAAAATATGAATCAGATTTGAGCGTGCGTGTGTGTGCACGTGTGCGCATATGCACGTGTGTGTGTGGGTGGGTAGGTGTGCACCTGTATGTGTTTGTGCTTGTTGGTGGATGTGTGAATGCGTGCGTGTGTGTGTGTATGTGCAATGGATTCATATTTATAATTAGATTACATTTTGATTAAATCTATGGTAATGTTTTTATTATTGTTTTAAGTACCCTCAACACTAAATACTTCCCCAGCCTCTGTGTGATTGTCTGACAAACTCTCCAGCTAAGCTAATTTGCCAAAGGACATGCAATCCACAGCATTCACTGCTAGGGTACTTCCAGTGCTAGCCCCGTAGTCTCTCTCTCTCCCTGTCCTCCCTTCATTTTGTTTTTTTGTCACTTTGAACGATTCAGGAATTTAAATAGGATTTTTCGTGACTGGAGTTGTCAGATGTTGCTGTTGCATTTTAGGAATCAAGAAGTATTTTTATAATATGCAGGAGCAGTACTTTTGTAAGCAGAGCATATCGCTCTCTTTTTCTCATTTTTGTTCTCTCTTCCTTTCTCTGCCTGCCTCCCTCCTTTCCTCCCTCTCACTCTCTCCCCCCCCCCCCCCGTCTCCCCCCTCACTCTCTCTCTCTCCCTCTCTCTCTCAGCACAAGCATTTCACGGAGGATATCCAGACTCGACAATACCGCTCCATCGAGGTCCTGATAGGGGCGGGTTACAGCACGCCAGCTGACATCTGGAGCACTGCCTGCATGGTGAGAAACCGCCACACTCTGACTCTGAGACATGCCATTGGCCCGTCCCTGTGTCAATCAAACTGGTCACAGTGGATGCTGCAGAATGTTCTGGTCGCTCAGGAGAATGCTGTTCTTGTGACAGACTGAGAGTTTTCTGGGGGGATGGGACAGTGTATTGTATTTTTTCCACTGAATAATATTAAATTATATTTCTGGGAAATATTTTGTGCTGACAGAGGAGTCATGCAGCTATTGTGAGTTACAGATAGCATGCTGATGTGTCCAGAATATGTTATTATGGGAGAATGCAGTGGTTTACTGTGAAAGGGCCGGTCCCTGGTGAAACGGTGGGTGTGATTTTGTTGAGAACACAGGTTTGCCCCCCCCCCCCCCTTCCTCCCCCCCCCTTTCTCCCCCAGGCACCCAACACACTGATGGTTGAGAGCAGGGTGGTGAAATCGCCCACACAAACACACACATACACACTCACACCCACATACACAATTGCATTCACACACACAAATACACACGCACATGCACACACTCACATTCACAATCGCAGTCACATACACAAATGTGCACACACACGTACGCAATCCCATTCACACACAAATATACACGCACACGCACATACCTGTACACACATCTGCATGCATGCACATATGTCCACGCACTAATCTCTCTCTCCCACCTTTCTCTCTGTCTCTCTCCTTCTCTCCCCCCTTTCTCTCTGTCTCTCTCCTTCTCACCCCCCCCTCCCCCCCCTCTCTCTCTCACCTCCAGGCGTTTGAGTTGGCCACAGGGGACTACCTCTTCGAGCCCCACTCTGGAGAAGACTACTCCCGGGATGAAGGTAAATCCCCAGACCCCCCAGTGACCGCTCAAGCTGGCACAGTCGCGCAAACACTGACTCACTCACACCCCCTGGTGGGCTTTAAGAGAACAACAGCTAGCAGTGGGCACTTGAGCTCAGAAACTCCATTGATATTTGTTTAGTTGTTGTTCAGCTGAATTGAATTTTAATCTAAAACCGGAACACACTGATTATATCGTACATTTTAGATATATAGTGTAATAACTGCTTTTGTTTTTGTGATTTTTGTTTTTGTGTCTGTACTCTACATTTGAACTTGGACCGTTGATCTTTAGAAGTTGAATTTGAGCTTCAAGGTTAGCTCCACTGGATCGTTTCCCACAGAAACACTTGCGAAAACAATAGCAGAGGCACAGTCCGTCAGCACGAGCTGAGCCGCTAAGGAGTGAGAAAGGACTGCGATTTGCAGCTCCCCGACCTTTGCCCTCTGACCTCATCCCTGCGTCACGTCTCTCATGGGGCCTTGGCTCTCACACTCTCCGTTTTCAAACTCATCACTCTATATGACCCCCACCCCCCCAACTCCGAAACACGCTCCCCTTTCCTGACCCAATCATTCCATTCCTTAAATACACTCTCTCTGTCTGTCACCATCCTCCCTATGCACAGTCTCCCTCTCATTCACCCATTCTCTAAATTTCAACCCTCTCCTCTCTCATTCACTCACTCACTCTCCCCTAAATCCATCCTCTCTCTGTCCCTTCTCTCTCACTCTCTCGTTCATTAGTTCATTCATTCATTCTGTCCTTCATTCACCACCCAGCAAGCTCTCATCTCTCTCCCTTTCTCTCTCTCTCACCCCATATTACCTGCTCTGTTACTGAATCCCAGTTCATCTGCGTCTATTCACATCGCTGTCTCTCTCTCTGACTCACCTGCTCGCTGCTGCACCTGACTAACCCCCATAATCCCCAGGTAAACCCGTAACTATAGAGACCCACATGGAGAATGTGCTGCCCTTTCATTCTGTGATAGCAGATGCGTTCATTCATTAAAAAAACATTCTTTATTCGGTTATTTTTAGGCTTTGACACAAATCCAATCACACTAATTCAGCGAGGTGGGACAGGATTTTGGTGCGCACTGTTGCATGTGTATTTAATTTCAGCGTTACATATCCCTTCACATGCATAGGCTGATACTACAGAGTTAAGAGAAAATATGGATATAATATTTACACAAGTGTGATTAAAGTCAAGAGGTCTTGTGCTTTATGACAGAGCATGATTTTCTTTCTTTACCTCTTCTCTCTCTCTATCTCACTTCCGCTGGTGTGGGAATGACTAACACTGCGCTCTTTCTCTCTCTCCTTCCCTCCCTCCCTCTCTCCTTTTCTCACTTTTGCTCCCCTTTTCCTTCTTTCTTCCCTCCTGCCTTCCCTTTCTTTTTCCCTCTCTCTTTCTTTCCCTCCATCCTCCCTCTCTCTCTCTCTCCCTCCCTCTCTCTCTCTATCTCTCCTTCTCTCCCTCCCTCTCTCTCTCTCTCTCTCTCTCTCTCTCTCTCTCTCCCTCCCTCGTGCCTCTCCCTCTCTCCTCCATAGACCACATAGCCCACATCATTGAGCTCCTGGGCTGTATCCCAAGACACTTTGCACTCTCCGGAAAATATTCCCGGGAATTCTTCAACCGCAGAGGTAGTGCTGTTTTTAAACGCACTGGTGGAAACGTGGGGCAAGGACGCCCGGCTGGACACAGGGACAGACAGACAGACAGACAGACAGAAAGACAGATGGAAAAGGACAGGACCCACTGAAACGGGGGAACAGCCGTACCATATCACGGGAATCACGACCCAGTTCGAGCCAACATGCAGGGATTCAAACCTGTGTCACCGTGATTCGACGAACAGCCAGTTTCCCAAATATGTTACCCATGTTATTTTACTGTTAAATGTCACTTTTACAGTATATTTGAGATATACATCAGCAGCCAGTGCTAGACTGACTCACCAGCTTCTAAGCGTCTCGCCCTGGTGTTATTAAAAAATATGTGCTGCCTTTACCTCTTGTACCCCCGTATCCTCAGAGCTGAAATAAGTGGGGGTGTGGAAGAAGGAGGGGGCGGGGGGGGGGGGGTGTGTTAAATTTGCCCCTTGTGCCCCCGGGTCTGCTGTCTCAGGGCTTAATCACTGTCAGAGATGGTTTTTGGGGTGGAACTCAAGTCTGAGTGACTGTGGGTAATCCAGCTCTCAGTCTGCGTGGGTGGATCTGAGGACAGTCGTTTCCAGAGAAAAGGAGGATTGAATAAGATCTTTATCGGGAACTGGGCGTGGGTGTCAGGACATGCCTCATTCCCCATGTGTTTCTTTTTTTTCTTTTTCTTTTTTAGCGGTACGGCTTTCCACTCGTTTTCAGGCCTCAGGCGTCCGCTGTCTGTCCAAATTCCTCACCAAAAACAACGCTAATTAGGTTCCAAGGTGTAATTAGCGCTGACTGACTTAATAATTGGCGGAAAACTGAAACCTGGGACATGTGCAGATGAGAAGGTCCTGGCAAGAAAAAGTAGCACTTAAGAAACAGAATGTCCTCATTGTAGACAGTGGGATAGCTGTAATTCTGTCCTGTGCCACCGGGTGGCAGCGTTTCCCCCACGTTTCCCCGGTGCCTGTGTGTGCGCATGCCTGACTGACTGTGTGCGTCCGTGTCCTGTTGTGTGGTGGTGTCGTTTTTTTTCTCCGGCGTGCCTCGCGCCGCTCAGACCACATCGCTATGATCATCGAGCTGCTGGGGAAGGTGCCGCGCAAAGTGGCCGCCGCTGGGAGGTACAGCCGCGAGTTCTTCACCAAGACAGGTAAACGGCAGCGCCGCCCCCTGCTGGAGGGGAGGAGGAAGTGCGACGGCTGGACCAGAGCTATCCTGGTTCTCCCTTCTCCCTTCAGTCAAACACGAGAAGCATCTTTACATGCGAGCAATCACATATAAACATTTGCTCTCATAAAATTAGCCTACAGTACATTAATTTAGCAGACACTCTTACCAATGAAAGAGAACGTAAGTGCATCCACCAGTTGCGCAAGAAACAATGCCTGACCTGGTTAAAAACATTCCCAGACCACCGAGTGTATGTACAACATCAAGCGCTAGAGCACTAAATGTAAGCTAACTTCTGCAAGCCTGGAACCATAGTGCATGGTTTGAGTAATGCACAATGATACATAATAATCATCCGTTCACATTGTGAAACATTGGACTTTCCTCCATGGAAGTAGATAGACTTCCTGGTCTTAGGCTGACTGAGTCTGTTTAGAGGAGACTGTTGTTGAACTTAAAGGGCCTACTTACAGTCCTGCTGACTGCTAGCTGAACAATGAACGCTAACTGCTGACTGAACACTGACAGCTAGCTGAACATTGACTGCTAGCTGAACACTGAATGCTAACTGAACACTGCTAGCTGAACACTGAATGCTAACTGAACACTGCTAGCTGAACACTGAATGCTAACTGAACATTGACAGCTAGCCGAACACTGACTGCCTAACTGAACACTGGAGCTGCAGAGGGAGTGTTCAGCTGGGCTGCTCAGACTGCTGATGCATCACTGCCGCCGCTGCCAGTGACTGCAGCCGCAGCCCCTCAGGGCCCAAGCGTAGCCGCCGTTAGCATCGCCCGGGCCGTGTTCAGGAGGAGGGCGCAGCCTCGTCTTCAGCGCTCCTGAAACCGCAGCGGAGGCTGTAACGAGCCTTGCGGCGTGAGCGTCACTGGGAGTTCCAAACTGCGAGACAAATGTGAAAAATGAAATGCACAAACCACAATAAAACCAAAATGGTTGCTTGAGTAAAGCTACAAACTCAGCACAACACTGATGAGTAAATCTAACTGAGCACCAGTGGCTCACTCCACACCTGATGGAATGTTCTCATCTGCTCAGGTACATACCGTGCTTAGATACGGTACAGATCTCAGACATTAACGATATCGACACACAAACTCATATAGAGAGTGTGTATTGTAAACTGCATTTTTGCAACGACTGCTGGTGATGCCTATGAACCTATCAATACTTTGAGACCATTTTGCTATTTTATTTTCCAATTGCGGGACTGATTTAGAAAATTGAACTGAGGCAAAAATTGCGAGCATCCGTGGACCCTCTTTGTCCATGTTAAGTGTGTGTGGTTTGAGTGGATGTGATTCAGATGTTGGACGTGACTGTTTCCAGCTTTCACACCACCGTGGTCTCTGAGCTTTGCTCTCTGCTGCCCCCTACAGGCGAACTGCGGCACATCACCAAGCTGAAGCCCTGGTCTCTGTTCGACGTGCTGGTGGAGAAGTACGGCTGGGTGCACGAGGACGCGGGACACTTCACCCACTTCCTTCAGCCCATGCTGGAAATGGTGCCGGAGAAGAGGGCCTCGGCCGCTGACTGCCTCCTCCACCCCTGGCTCAGCTCATAGCGCCACCGCCCCCTGGTGGTGGCCTCCGGAAACAGCTGCGCCTCACAAGGACTGGGGTGTGGGGGGGGGGGGGGGGGGTTGGGGGTGGGAGGGGTTGTTTTAATGGCGGGGAGGTTTGAGAGTAGAGGGGAAGGGAACTGGACCCCACTCATACACACGCACATGCATGTGCACACGCACACACGCACACACACACGCACACACACGGAGGCAGGTCCCAGGTCCCCACATGGGACGAGTGAAGCTGTGTGTCCCAGGCGGAGACAGCCTTAAGACAGCCACACCCCCTCCCGTTCCCCCTCCCTCTGCATGTCATGGGGGTGGGTCCAAAAGTGTTGCTATGGCTACAAGCCCTTTGGAATGAGGAGGGAGGGAGGGAGGGAGGGGGGGAGAGAGTGGAAATCTTTTTTTTTTTTTTTGGTCTTCCTCAAATGGGACCATGCAGAGTTCTCAAACGCAAACCCACAGACCAGGCCCACTCCCATCCCCACCCTGCCCCCAGTTACCCACCCTCTGATCAGGACTCTGGGGACTAGAGACGCATGCTCTGGGGTGGAGGGAAAGAGGTAGCTTGTGTATTAGCCTAGCATGGTCGGATTTGGCGGGGATGGGGTTGGTTGGGTTTTGGGAAGCAGGATACGCTGCATGCCAGGTGATCACCGTTTGCTGCGATGGCGGGTCGTCTTCCGCAAAGTTTCAGCCAGGGAAGAATCACAGATGTACAATCTGCACTTTGACCTCCCGTCCAGCAGAGGGTGCACCATGCTCAGAGGACATAGTGGGCCGCCGGCTAAAGTTCTCTCCGGAGTTCCCTGAACCGTCAAACTGGATTTGAAGTTTGGATCTGTAGCTCCTGATCTCTGTCCGACCCCCCACCCCCCTTTTGAGGGTAAAATCCCATACTTTTGACACAATTTTTCACTAATTTTTCCGAAAACACAGTGCCGTTCCCCTCCCCTCTCTCACCTCCCTGTACCACCCTCCACAGAACTCTGTAACCCCATACTGAGGGCCCCAAAAGTGCTGCTGAACTTTTCAAACACCCGCTCCCCTCCCTCCCTCACACTCAGCTGCATGCCTCAATCCAGGGGAGAGGAAGATGCCCTCCTACACACCAGGGGGCACCAGAGAAGAATGGAAAGATGACTGCTTTTTCTCTGAAGAGTTTTATGTTGTAAAATAGTAAAAGGCAGCCATGGAGACGGCTGGCAGGCTGACAATTGGAATGCGCGATGGACAGGTGTTCCATTTGTTTTTTTCCAGTTTGTTTTGTTAGGTTTGTTAATTTTGTTTGTTTTCTCTGATTTTCTTTTTCATAATGGGAAGCAGAAACGATGCCATTGATTTGAAAACATTTAAACCCCCTGATCAATGCGCCCTTACCTGCATCCCAACTGTTTGCCGCTACAATTGACCCAGTTCACATACTAAATCGATACGCCCTCCCTGCCTCTCCTAACGCAGCATGTTTTCAGATCTAACCAGTCCGCTCCTCTCCCTGCCTATAATCCCCATGCTCCTTATCGAATTTTCCCAAAAGCGATTTTTTGAAATGGAGGTGGTTGCACTTGACTTTGTACATTTGTTCAGGGATAAAACTTTGTACATAATACTGTGACGCAGAACTGACTGGGGGACGGACCGATTTGTTGTGGTCGCTCAGAGGAAGAAAGGCCCCGCATTTTGTCATCGAGATCTCATTGGACGCCCGGTGGCGTGAAGAGCTGGCGCTACATCCCTCCGGCGCCACCCCGTGGCTGGCAACAGTACTGCACATGCCTGCAGTTCGCCCTGTGCCAATTTCTCTCCCATTCCGCCTCTCGCATTTACCATTTGTCCAGTTGCCTATTTTTGCAATAAATAAGTAGAAGGTGAAATATTTTTAAAATAAACTTTAATTAATTTAAAGAAAAAAGGAAAAAAGAAAAGGAAATTATTTCTGTGGTGTTGTGACAGTGACAGAATCTCGTCCGCGTTGAGGTGGTTGTTTGTCTCTTAGAGATGTTATTTTTATTTAATTTTTTTGTAATTATTATTATCATTAGTCATGTTTTAGTCGGACCCCCCTTACATCAACAGTAGTGCTGCTCCTTTCGGACATACATTATGTGTTGGTAATGAAATCGATCACACTATTTTCTTTCTTTTTCTTTTCTTTCGCAATAACTAATTACGAAAATGAGTTTCTGCACAAAACGCCACCCTCACACGTCCCGTACCGTTCTTTCCTCCATGCCGAC